>NC_083607.1:1818181-2121212 GCF_029168945.1 Cannabis sativa | reverse complement strand
CATAGAAAACAGCAAAATCAAATCTTTTCCGAAGAATATATTCAAAAGATAATCATAA
Organism: Cannabis sativa; assembly: GCF_029168945.1. Taxonomy (NCBI): domain Eukaryota; kingdom Viridiplantae; phylum Streptophyta; class Magnoliopsida; order Rosales; family Cannabaceae; genus Cannabis; species Cannabis sativa. The sequence continues at coordinate 2,121,154 of NC_083607.1, read as the reverse complement.
CCCATATAGCATCCAACAAAGTAAGGAGCTTTTGTAATCAAACGTACCACATTACACCGAAAAACAATAAAGAAAATAAAATGACAATTTACCAGAATGCTACTGAATAGCTCTCTACGAATGTCTACATCACACTTGTTGATACTTTCTATAACCTGAAACAAAAATAAGAGATCTTTCTTTATCTTCGAAAAAAAGGGTAATTTTAGAAATTTAAAAGGAAAAAAATAGATACAGGTCAGGGACTTACCATTTGAGGCAATGCACGAACAGAAGGGGCGATTTCTGCAAAACTCTCCATACCAGGAATTGTCTGGGAATTTTGTCGTACATTAAAATCAAGTGTTCGTTATAGTAATAATAGTGAACAGAGAATATGAAAAAGCTAGCTGGGATTAAGGAGATTAAAGATAACCTGAACAAGGGATGGATTAAATAGTATATCGGGTATCTTGAACCTATCAGATCCTATTTCAATCGTCCTACATTATGGAATAATAATAGAGTGATTATGACACAACAACACATAAATGCACCAATTCAAACATGGAAAATAATAGTAAGAAGAAGAAGAAGAAACGAAACCAGTTCGATAAACAAATGAGGGTAAATAATACTCACTGGCCATCAGGAAGTTCATAAGGAGTCATTGGAATATTTGAATATGCACTTTCTGTGGCAACACAAATATCGATATCAGTAATATTTCATACATGGAAAATGTAAAACATATTAGCAAGAAATATATGCAGGCAATTGTAAAAATGTTCAAACAAAGAAAACAAGAATAATTGGGAGAAGAGCTTTACTTCTATCAAATTACTTTTCATATAAATATAAATATCTATCTTTTAAATATTTATATCTAATAAACAAGTCCCAAACAAGAACAAGCTCTATCGACTTCTGACCAAATGTCATACTGTTATTGGTGAATAATAAGCCTTCGGCTGGAATTAAATTTGTCGGCAATATTGAGTTCAGGCTATTTTGGCAATTCGGGTGCACAGAAAAATGAGGCTTAGGCCTAATGTGTATGTACAGTATGTTTTCATTTTCATATTCATGTAAGATTTTAGAATGAGAATCATATTAAAGGAAATCACCAACAGATAAACCGGAAATGAGGGGGGAAGGGGAACAGTACAAACCATCATATGGAGTATCAGGGGCTCGACACACGCATTCCTTGATGTCACTAGCAATCACCCTCTGTCAAAAGAGAATACTCAGCAAATAAAAGGAAAAAAGACAGTAAAACGACATAGTAAGAAGTATTATGATCAACCACAGACCTGTGAATAAAGCCTGTAGCTTTCTGTTGTATTTGGTACATCGAGGTCAACGATCTGTAACATTTCGATACATGAACATCAAATTCAAAGGGCAATGAGATAATACATACAAAAAACTGTTTCGTGAATGCATTAAGGGATGCTAGTTCGACATAAATAGAGCTGACATAGAACGAGCATTAAAAGATGAAGGAGAGTAACAATGCATAATCTGAGGACAGAGATTAATTCTTTTCTAATAAAAAAAGGGGTACCTGAAATTCTCCAGGTCGTGTTTCCTTTCTCTTGAAAGAATATCTAGGTTTAATCTACAAGAAAAAGATGATACAAAATATATTATGAGGCACAATAGAAGAAACAACAGACTTCCCATGGAAAATGTTCAAGTAATCACTTACCGATATACCTTTGCTCTCCAAACTTTTCACCAAGCAATCAGTAAGAAATTCCCCACCAATAGGAGAAGATAACACAGCCTGGTGTTAAAACAAAAGGAAATTTATTCAGAAACCAAAAAAAAATGCATAAATCATTGGGAAGCATCATTGTTACTACACATAACTAATTTATTCATATTGCACACACACACACACACACCCACACACACACACACACCATAAGTAGGAGGATATACCTTTTGAAGAACATAACCATCATGAACTGGAGCGACTGTAGTTGATCCTCCGCCACTAGAAAAAATTGTATTGTGATTGACACAAAATATTAGGATTTCAATCTTTGAGAAAATGCTGGTCAAAATCATGTAAATATCCTACCTATCAACAACTAATGAAGTAGCTCGTCCTGACGCAAAGGATGTCAAAACCTAGATCACAAGAAGAAATTCCAATTAGTGCCCATAAACTCCTAGTTCCAAAGAATGAAAAAGCATTGGTTCAAAGAAACCAAAGTACTTTAAAATTGGAGACAAAGGATGGCTGGAGTAAAGACATACAGCATTCTTCGCCAAAAACAAGGCCGGAACTTTGTACTTTTCAAACATTAGCTCTGCTGTCCTGTCAAATACACAACATATACCTTAACATAGAAACTAAATAATCTAATAAGTCGCTGACTCACTACATGCCCGATACTATATCTCATGAGCTCAAAGTTAGAAGACTATTTGACTTTCCTCTTAAAAAGAGAAAAAGGGACGAAAGACAAATCAGCTAAGAAAATTTAAACAGTCGCTAATCACCTTTCTCTTTGTAGTTGGGTGTTTGATGATGGCTCTGCAAGTAGCATTGGGTGCTCTTTCGGATCAATCAGTAGACACTCCCTAAAAAGAAAAGCAACCACATAGAGACAACGGTTACTGCCTGGATAAGTTAATCACAAAACCAAACATTTCTACATGTAAAGTATCCTTAATTATGACACTAAATGACATTAATTGAAAATCAGTACTTACCTAAAAGCATGGTCCCATATGCTGTCAACTAGATCCCAATCAGCAACAATTCCATCCTTAGTAGGTGACAGCACCTGTAAATAGCAGAAAAATTTATAAAGACCTCATAACAAGTGACAATCTCAAAACATGGTATCCTTAACTGTAAAGATATAGAGAGATCGAGAGAAGAAAAAAGAGTACAAAACCGACCTCCATATTGTCCCGGCGAAATCCTAAAGCTTGAGATCCTACATATAATTTTCGCTTTGCCTTGGCTTTGTCAGAATTCGCATTGGGTTTAGGTTCAAGAGCAGATCCAGAGTTCATTTCAGCATTTGCAGAGTCATCCACATCCACTTGATCAATTGATCCAACAACCTTAACAATTTAGAAACAAGAAAAAGGGATCCCATTTCAATATCTTATCCGAAAACATCTTATAAATATGAAACAACACATGGAACTTGTATTATTATATAGTATTTGTTTCACACCTAATGCAGCAAACTAGATTTCATTCCATGGCCAATTTGATCACCACTATAACAATCTTGCAAAAGGGTTCTAACATCTATGATCACCACAAAGGTTCCTTTTGACTGGAGGTAATGAAATTGAATGGAATGAAAAAGAATCAATTTTCATTTTATTTTTATGTTTGATTGCATTTTAAATTCCGCAATGCCATTCTAATTGAATGGTTTTCCACCATTTACACAAGATGAGAAAAAAATTACTAATTATACATATTATGTAGTTTAAATTTTATTTCATTACAAAAAAAGTTCATTTCATTACATTCCTATTCCTATTCATATTCTCATTTCAATTCCTGTGTTTTTATTGCTTCCAACCAAACACAACAACCTAAATGTCTAACCATAAAAACAGCAAGACATACTAAGGAAAAAGTATCAGAAGTCAAAATTGTGAATGAAGTCTAATAATAATGCTAACTATGTTTCAATTTCAACTAAGCTAAACAAATATGAAGTCAACAATTTAACTGATAATAAGTTTAAGAACAACACTTACAGATGGAAAAACAGCCTTGGGTGCATCTTCACCAGCATAACCAGCTTTGCAAGTATGAGAACCCAGATCAATTACAATAGCCGATACCTCATCTACAACCCATATATAAATATATATACATATAAGCATCAAATTATGAAAATAAATTGGAAAAAAAAGAAAAAAAACTTGAACTGGATGTATTAATGTACTCACCTCCTCCATACATAACTGCAAAGAACACTGAAACTGAAACCCAAAAAAAAAAATCAAAACTTTCAGAAAAAACGTTTACCAAACAGTATAAAAACTCAAACTTTTCTGGTTTTTCGTTTTCGAAACGACCAAAAATTTAATAATTGAAGGGTGCAAAAGGTAATTCGAAAAACCCTAATAATGGAAAGTTGAGAAAAAGCGAGAAAGATGATAATTTGGGGAGAAATTAGAGAAGAAGGGAGCTTACATAGAATGAGAGTGTGGTGTTGAAATTGAAATTTGGGGAAATTGCATATAAATCGAAGAGAGAAAGAGAAAGGAGGGAAAAAGGAAAGAAAGGGTTTTTGGTTTTGAGTGCTCTTTCTACTCACGTGGATAAAAATTAACAAGTGAGGGTTTAAGCTTCATTTACAAATAAAAATAATAATTTCAATAATAATTTTTGGGTGTTTTTTAAAATTTAGAAGATTTTTTTAGTTTAATTTTCTTTTTTTAAAGTAAATTGCAGTAAAACTCATATTAATTTCACTTTGCTAAAAATAAATTCTTAAAATTTAAATTTTGACGATAAAACTCTCGAAATTTATATTCGGTTAGGAATTAACCCTTATCGATTTTTGAGTGTTAAGTGATGGTTTAAGCTTCATTTCTAATTTTTTTTTTGAGTAAATTGTAGCAAACTTTCTATTACTTTTATTTCGCTAACAATAAATCTCCAAAACTTAAATTTTAGTGACAAAACGCGTGTTCTTTAGCAGTTTACCCTTATCTATTTTTGGGTATATAAATATCATGTTAGACTGTAAATATGGACAAAAATAAACAAGTGAGAGTTTAAGCTTCATTTTCAAATAATAATAATTCCAATAATAATTTTTGAGTGCTTCTACAATGCACATGTAAGCATTTAGAAGAAATTTTTAGTCTCATTTTTTTATAGTGGTATACATTATCTTGTAAAATTTTGAAAAATTCGAAAATATTTACAATATAAAAATCTATATTCAAACAATTTATTTTACCTGCATATAAAATTAAAAAAAAAAAATCACATGTGTATTAGATTGTTTGAATTTTATTTTTGGTGTGTTAAATTTTTTAAAAAAATTTAAAATTTTATAAAATATCTTAAATAACTACAATATACACAACTATAGAATATAAAATTCTAAATTCTAAAATAAATAAAAATATATGAGTACATCCTTAATAAAAGTGCACTGTAGAATTTTCATAACTTTCTTTTGACATTGATTTTTGTTAATTATGTTTTTTGACAAGAAGCCCTTTAAAATATTTGAAGAAAAGAAATTGTGTCAAAAACAATATATACAAACAAAATTAATGTTTGTGTGGAAATTGATCCTCTAAACCAACTTATTATCCAACTCATTTAAACCAACTAACTTAACTAACTTTCGGTTATGTTAGTTAGTTAGTTGGTGCTATCCTTGTTTGAGTTAGGACTATATATAAGTCTAGTCTTTTCACTTCCAGAGTGAGAACATAAGGAAGACAGAGAGAAAATAAGAGAGAAGATTAGAGGGATTTGCTTAGGGTTCTAAGCTGAGAGTTCTGTTCTTGAAGAGGGTCAAGAACAAGGGGTGTACTCGGGTGTTAGAGAGAAACCTGTGACTGTTTTCTCTGCTGTGTGTCGAGTACCATCTGAGCTGTGATTGCTCTGGTTGTTGTAATTGTACTGTTGCTCTCTTATTCACATATTAATGAAGATTGGTGATGTTTCTCAGCTGGAGTATGGCCAGGGATCATATTGATCTCTAGGACCGGAACCAGGATAAAATCGTGTGTTGTTCTTTGTTTGATTTCGGATTTGATTCATTGTGGAGATTAATTGGTTTATGTTCATTTTACTGTCAAAGTTGTGAGTTCATTGCAGATTTTATGATTGAATCCTCAAGGTTATTTTCGCTGAAATTACAACAAAATCAGAGCATAGGTTCAAGATCCATTTGAGAAATTCAAGAATCAAGATTCAATCAAGACTCATCTGCAACCAGTTATGACAGGATCAGCAAGATTTGAACTTGAGAAGTTCAATGGGACAGGGGACTTTGGCCTATGGAGGGAAAGTTTGAAGGGAATTCTTGTTCATCAAAAAGTGGCCAAGGCTTTGAAACCCAAGGAAGAACTCACTGACAAGTTGCAGAAGGAAGAACTTAAAGATATGGAGGAATTGACATATTACACTATCATAATGTACTTGTCCAATACAGTGAGAAGAAAGGTTCAGAATATGAAGACAGCTCGAGAACTATGGAGCAAGCTTGAAGAGATTTACATGAAACCCTCTCTAACTAACAAGATTAATTTGTTAGAATCTTTATATGGTTTTAAAATGTCTTCTCATTTGTCTTTAGATGATAACCTTGATGTATTTAACCAAATCATTATAGGGTTGGCTAACTTGAAGCACACTGTTGATGAAGAAAGCCAAGTTGTCATTCTTCTCAGATCTTTGCCACCTGCATACCAAGAATTAAAGGCTGTGATCAAGTATGGAAGAGATACTCTCACCCTTGATGATGTTCTTGGAGCCTTGAAGTCCAAAGAACAAGAAATGTCCAAGGAGAAAGACAATGTCAAAGATGAAGCTTACTTGGCCAGAGGAAGAGACAACAATAGGGGCAGAGATCACTACAGAAAGGATCATTTCAAAGGCAACCATAGATCCCAATCAAGATCGAAATCAAGAGGAAAATACCATAAGGACAGAAAATGTTATTTCTGTGGGAAAGTAGGTCACATCAAGAGGTTTTGCATTGAGTTCAAGAACAAACTCAAAGAAGACAGAGAAAAGAAGCATGATTCAGCTTCTAATGTTGAAGAATCAGATCGTTGCTCATTTGATGGTGACTTGTATATGGTCTCAGATCAAAGAATCACAAATGAATGGATTCTTGATTCTGGATGCACATACCATATGTGTCCTATTCTTGAAAATTTTATTGACTATAGGAAAGTAAATTGTGGTACTGTACTAATGGGAAATGACAATTCTTGTAGGGTAATTGGCATTGGAAAGGTTGCTCTTAGGCACTTTGATGGTACTATTCGAATGCTACATGAAGTAAGGCATATACCAGAACTTAGAAGGAACTTGATATCACTTGGTACTCTTGAGGATGAAGGCTTCAGTTACAAGTCTAACAATGGTCATATGAGAATTGCAAAGGGGTCTCTTACTATCATGAAAGGTGAAAAGAATAATGGTTTGTACATTCTGCAAGGAGATACAGTAATGGCTTGTGAAGCTAGTGTTGTGCAACACCAAGACGAGATGGAACTGTGGCATAAAAGGATGGGTCACATGAGTGAGCAAGGGATCAAAGAACTGACCAAGCAAGGGCTCTTAGGCAATTTCAAACCGAACTCACTACCCTTCTGTGAAGCATGTGTGTTGGGAAAGCATCACAGATTGAAATTCATGGCTGGCCACCATTGTTCTAAAAGACCACTAGAATATGTTCATGCTGATTTGTGGGGTTCTCACAAGGTTGGAACTCACTCGGGTAAACACTATTTCTTGTCCATTGTAGATGATTTCAGTAGGCATGTATGGGTTTATTTACTTAAAACCAAAAATGAATGTCTTGAGAAATTCAGAGAATGGAAAATTGAAGTGGAAAATCAGTATGAAAGGAAATTGAAAGTGCTTAGGACAGATAATGGTTTAGAGTTCATTAATACTGAATTTGGCTTGTTATGTTCTGAATTTGGAATTGTTAGGCATAGAACTGTTAAGCACACCCCTCAGCAAAATGGTGTTGCTGAGAGGATGAATAGAACCTTGTTGAACAAGGTTAGGTGCTTGTTGATTAGTTCTGGTTTAGGTAAAATCTACTGGGGAGAGGCTTTGATCACTGCATGTTATTTGATTAATAGGAGTCCCAGTAGAGTGATTGATTTGAAAACCCCCTATGAAAAATTGCATGGCACTGCACCTAAACTGAATCACTTGAAAATATTTGGCTGCACTGCATATGCACACCAGAAACTTGACAAATTGGAACCTAGGGCAATTAAATGTTTCTTTCTTGGATATCCTAAGGGTGTTAAAGGATATAGACTATGTCATGTTGAAAATGGAAAACTTAAGATTATCATATCTAGGGATGTAGTCTTTAATGAGCATGATTTCATGCACTTGATAGCCAAGGAAGGCAAAGGTTCTGATGTTGCAGGTACTAACAGGGATGACCTTGCTGAGTTGGAGATCAACACTGACAAGATTGAAGTCTCCATTGATTTACCCCACACACCAGAAGCAAGGACATTTCTTGAGGTGGAAACACAGGGTGCAGACACAACTGAGGCTGGTATAGATACAGCTGAGGTGGAAACCAGTCAAGATGATCAACCAGATTTGACCAACTATCAATTGGCTAGAGACAGGTCAAGGAGAGATATTAGACCTCCCAGTAGGTATGCTGAAGCTGATTTGATAGCCTATGCCCTGGCTGTGATACAATCTGAGAGTGAACCTGAACCAACTACCTATGAAGAAGCAATTGCATGCAAATCAAAGAAGAAATGGCTTGCTGCAATGGGAGAAGAGATGCATTCCTTGAAGAAGAATAGAACTTGGATTCTGGTGCCAAGACCAAAAGACAAGAAAGTTGTCTCCTGCAGATGGTTGTTCAAAGAGAAAGAAGGAATGTCAGAGGGTGAACCACCTAGATATAAAGCTAGATTTGTAGCTAAGGGATTCACACAGGTTGAGGGAGTTGATTACACAGATATCTTCTCACCAGTTGTGAAGTACAAGACCATTAGAATGATGTTAGCCATTGCTGCACACAATGACTTGGAAGTTGAGCAGTTGGATGTCAAAACTGCCTTCTTAAATGGTTTTCTGGATGAAGAGATATTCATGGAGCAACCACCTGGTTTTCAGGTGGAAAATGGAAAAACTGATCTGGTTTGCCTGCTTAAAAGGTCATTGTATGGGTTGAAACAGTCACCTAGACAATGGAATCAAAAGTTTAACCAATTTGTTCAAAGTATTGGTTTTTCAAGGTCAAAATTTGACTCTTGTCTTTACTACAAGGAATTAGGAACACCTAAGGTTGTGTACCTATTACTATATGTTGATGATATGATGATCATCAGCAAAGACAAGGCTGAAATACAAGTCATTAAGAACAAACTCAACTCTGAATTTGAAATGAAGGACTTGGGAGCAGTCAAGAAAATTTTGGGGATTGAGGTCATGAGGAATAAGCAAGAAGGAAAGATGGTGCTAACTCAAAGAAGCTACATTGAGAAGGTGATCAAGAAGTTTAACTTAGATTCATCTAAGGCCACTGCAGTTCCACTTGCAGGGCACTTCAAGTTGTCTAATGAGTACTGCCCTAAAACTGAAACTGAAAGGGAAAATATGAGAGGTGTACCATATGCTATGGCTGTTGGATGTCTAATGTATATCATGGTCAGTACTAGACCTGATATAGCACATGCTCTAAGTGTTTTGAGTAGGTTTATGGCAAACCCTGGGTTAGAGCATTGGAATGCTGTAAAGTGGCTGATTAGATACTTGAAAGGGACAATCAAGTATGGTCTGATCTATCAGAAAGATACATCTGATGTGAGGTTAGAAGGCTATGTTGATGCAGATTATGCATCAAACAGGGACAATCGAAGATCTACCACTGCTTATGTATTCATGGTTAACAAAAGCTACATATGTTGGAAGTCACAACAACAACCAGTGGTGGCACTGTCAACTACTGAATCAGAATTCATGGCCACCACTGAAGCTTTCAAGGAAGCTATAATGTTACAAGGAATACTGCAAGAGCTGTTACTGCTCAAAGACAAAAGGGACAGTCTATTCGGATAGTCTGTCATCTATTCACTTGTGCAAGAATCCCGTATACCATGAGAAAAGCAAGCACATTGACATTGGATTGTATTGGATTCGAGAGAAGATTGAGGACAGGGTTCTGGAATTGGAAAAGGTGCACACAAGTGACAACCCTGCTGACATGGGAACAAAGGTTCTTACTTTCAGTAAACTGATGCATTGTCTCAGTTTGCTGAACATTGGTTCTTGCTGAACATTTCGAGATATCACATCATCAAGGCTTCAGTGAAAAGACTCTGATAAATTGCTTTAGAGAATCAAGGTGGAAATTTGTGGAAATTGATCCTCTAAACCAACTTATTATCCAACTCATTTAAACCAACTAACTTAACTAACTTTCGGTTATGTTAGTTAGTTAGTTGGTGCTATCCTTGTTTGAGTTAGGACTATATATAAGTCTAGTCTTTTCACTTCCAGAGTGAGAACATAAGGAAGACAGAGAGAGAATAAGAGAGAAGATTAGAGGGATTTGCTTAGGGTTCTAAGCTGAGAGTTCTGTTCTTGAAGAGGGTCAAGAACAAGGGGTGTACTCGGGTGTTAGAGAGAAACCTGTGACTGTTTTCTCTGCTGTGTGTCGAGTACCATCTGAGCTGTGATTGCTCTGGTTGTTGTAATTGTACTGTTGCTCTCTTATTCACATATTAATGAAGATTGGTGATGTTTCTCAGCTGGAGTATGGCCAGGGATCATATTGATCTCTGGATAGGAACCGGGGGATAAAATCGTGTGTTGTTCTTTGTTTGATTTCGGATTTGATTCATTGTGGAGATTAATTGGTTTATGTTCATTTTACTGTCAAAGTTGTGAGTTCATTGCAGATTTTATGATTGAATCCTCAAAGTTATTTCCGCTGAAATTACAACAGTTTGACAAGACATATTTGGTTGGATTTATATTGTTGTATAATTTATAGGTGCACATGTTATTTTTTAAATGATATTATAATTTTTGAAAAGTCTTATTCTCTTTTCTCTTTTGTTTAGATTTTTCTCCTCTATCTCTTCCTTTAGCCCGACAAGGATAGAGCAAGAGAAAGTTTGAGAAATAAAATTTCCATTTTATTTTGGAGAATTATAAAAACATTCAATAAACAAATAACCTATACCATTGAAAGTAGTCGACATATAGGTTTCATTTGGTTAAGCTTATTAGCTAATAATATTAGATGAATAAAAATAATATGAGAAATTATCCCATATATTTTTTATGATTCCGTTAGTTGCAATTTGAGTAATTGCATGAGTTACTATGGAAATTGCAATTTGAATTGAGTTATAATTTAAATTGCTCCACGAGTTGTCCAATGTATTACGTAAAAATATATAAAAAAAAAAACTTTGAAATATATAAATAAAAACTTATAAAAAAAGAGAATATAATTTTTTTTTCAAATTTACAGTTTGAGTTGCTCCGTTAGTTTTTCCCGTAATTTTACGTGAGTTATTCTATAAATTTTAATTGCGATTTAAGTTGCTATATTAGTTGTTATGAGAGTTTTTATGTGAATTTCCATAAAAAAAAATTGTTTTAAAATCTAAAAGTAAAAAAATCCCTAAAAACTACTTTCAAAAGTATTTGAATATCATTACCAAAAAAATATGAATGAATTAAAAATTATATAAATTATTTTAATTTTAAAAATAACTTCTAATAGTAATTTTTTATTATTTTCCTTTTAATTACTTGAAAAACATGTACTTTTTCTTTAAAAAAAATTTACATTTTTATTATTATGTCTTATTACTTTTTAAATTTTAGGCCCCGCCTAATGGTAATGTTTGTGACAAGAAGTTATGAGTTCGAAGATAAGTAACTCCCTCTAACAAGTATTTAATAAATCCAATAAACCTTAAATGAGAACTTTTAGGGTCAATCCATTCTTTAAACCCTCTACTTCATCTACTGACATGTTTACTAATAAGCAATGAGAATAAATAGTAAAAAAGTCAATTCCCTTAACTAATTTTTTAAAGAATGTCATTGATGAATTTTATTTATTTTTTAATATTATATTAATAATGACAATTTTATCTTTTAAAATATGTTTTACAAAATAACTCATATACTATAATTTAACTCAAAAAAAGTAATTTAGTCAATTTAAATATTTTAATTATTATCATTCTATTTCCAAGCAGTTTTAGTAAACAACATATTACAAATATTGATTTTGATCATTTTTCATTTATTCTATTACTTTATTCCAATAAATACTGTATAGTAAACGTTCCATATTGTAGGTCAAATAGAAAAATGCTCATGCAATTCTATCGCATGTTTGTTTTCCACTCATAAATGATATGAGTAGGAGTGTTCATAAAATAACCGATCCAATCCAATCCGCAAAGTGCGGATATCCGCACTTGTGCGGATTGGATAATTCAAAATCCGCACTTGTGCGGATTAGATGTTGATTGACATGTAAAAGTAACCGATCCAATCCAATCCACACATACTTATAACAAAATTAAAAAATTATATATACAAATAATACTTTAATATAAAGAAAACAGTAATTTAAAAGTCTAATACATATAATACAATTATATTGCAAAATTTAATAGATAAAATGCATATTCTATTCTTATTTATTTTTTTCTACACACAATTTAAAATAAAATTAAATATTTTTTATATATATTTATACAATTTTTTTTCTTCCTCTAAATTTTTTATTTGTTATTTTATTTTTTTAATGTGTTGTTGGAGACATAAAATAACTATAATTTATTTTATTTTGTTGCTACTTATGTGAAAAAAAAAATATTTTTTTTTATAAATATTAAATAATTTAATATTAAAAAGTAACCAATCGAAAGTAACCGATCCAATCCGCACTTTTGCGGATTGGATTGGATTTAAACTATTGTGCGAATTGAATTGGATTCAAAAAATAAAATCTGCATTTAGTGCAGATTGGATGTTATTTGACTAAAAAAATGCGAATTGGATCGGATGAACAGTCCTAGATATGAATTATGATTGTAAATCCATGCTTTCGAGTTTATGTAATGTTTCTATAGTTGCTCATAATTTATAACCCAATAAAGTTAAGGGACTCAAAACTCAAAACCAAGTGACCATGTTATTATAATTTACTTTTACATAATGATACAACTTAAACAAGGCTCGACACAAATTCTCACCAAAAACAAAAGAACACAAATTCATGTAAAGTTAGTGGCATTCCATTCCATGAGAGTTGTACTTGTATTATATAAGGTTAAAGTGGTGAAAAGAAGATTGATCTTCAGTATGAAGCTTCTGCAGTCCCAAATTTTCATATATCAATCTCAACCATTGTTTCTCCTTAGATGACTGTATATGGCCTTACAAATAAAATAAAAGCAGGAGAACTTAATCAATGTCAAGTTATAATTAATTCACAAATAAATCCAAAAAGTAATTTACGGTATAAGAACCTAGATTTAATTTTTAATGGTAATTATACCAAAATTATATTTTTAAAATTTCTGTATGTACCTTGTCTTTAAGTGTGAAGTCAATAGCCACGCGGCAGTTCCTAATTAGTCCAGGTCATTAAATTTATATTTTTGATTTAAAAATTAATTTAAATATACAAATAAGAAAATAACACGTAAATAATGACTTGACACTTAATGGTCAGATACTTACGAAAGTTTCAAGAATATAACTTAAGTATTACTACCGTCAAAAATTAAACTTAAGTATTTTAATGTACGCAAAAGTTAAATTTAGATATTTATGCCGCAAATTACTCAAATCTAAAATAATAAAAGTTAATGTTAGTTTTACCTAATATCTGCTTCACAATTCGTAGTATAGTAAAAGTCAGAATCTATCGGCGGTCACCACCATAGGCTGAGCTTCATTCTTTTTGATAAGATAGGGACCCATTTTAACAGATTCATGTAGCTGCACACCAAACACAATCTAAGATTCCAGATAATGAAATCAAACTAAACACATTTCAAGGATATAACGAACAACTTTGGGTTAAAGCTAACCTTTTTAGCTATGGTGTCACGAGCAGCCTCGCTGATATTTTGACCCGACAATGAAAGAGCCTTCTGAATTGCCTTGCAACATTTATACCTAGCTTCCATACCTGGTTCAATTTGAAACAATGCGCCAATTGAAAATCATAACACTATCATTTCAACACAACACAAGGCGAAAGAAAATGACCCCTTACGGAAAGAAAGAAAATACACCTATTTTTATGGTCTCAGTATTTGCATCTGTTACTGTATCAATTATATCTTGTTTTGAGCAAATCTCCATCAGGAACCATGGCCGAACCACAAACCCAGTAATCAACCTATATACCTGTAAAAATTTATTTACCCGCATTAGATTGTTACAGTACTAGCACCTGTAAAAAGGAAGTTTAAGTGAGAAAAAACATATTATTTAAAGAATTTCCATATGCAATGTAAGCAATGAAAACATTGCCAAAAGCCACGGATACACCTATATAATGTTTCTGAGCTTTAACTATGTTTTCACTTGGTACATTTCCGTAAGGAGACATGAATGATGAAGGGTGTTTGAAGAGCTAGAAGACCGAATTTTTTAACCTACTCACTTTTTTTTAGCAATACAGCCAAATTATCAAATAGTAGTGTGAATAATTGAGGGGTTCTTCCAATACCACTCAAGTAGAGAAAAATGAAGAAACGTCAAGAGCACACGAAAAGTTAATCGTGTCAAATGTAGAAATATTTCAATGAAGTACTGATCTTTGACTAGGATTAGTAGAACTGAGGTTGGATGAATCAATTGTGGCTGGGAAAGTGTCCCCCCCCACAATCCCATGTGTGCTGCTTAATAATTAGAGATTCATAGATCTTGATTTGAAATACTTACCCCCAGACGAATGTCTGAATCTTGACGAAGAAGAGATAGAAGAACTCCCTGCCAAGAAAGTAGTTGAAGTCACATATATTTAATAGATTTTTACGAAGTGATGAATATGAGAAGAAACACACTCACATAATATACACAAGTATATAAACTAGAAACGAATGTGTGTTAAAAGAAAAAGATAAAACCAAATGTCAAGGTATATGGCCTGGAGCCATCAGAATAAAAATAACATAAAATAACTAAACAATCACATTGTAAGAGCTGTATCCATTTAAATTGGTGGGCGTTATGGCTAGAAAGGAATAAAGATAATTTTTCAGGATTTAAAAGCAAATGAAGACGGTCTTTGAGATAAAATCAGGCCTAATGGATTGCAATGGGTTTTCTCTAACCCCTTTTTTATTGTATTACAATTTCATATAAACACTATGTTCTGGTTTTGGTTCAAAATAAAACTTAATTATAGAATATTAGCATTTATTCTAATTTAATATTCAGATAAAAAATAAAAGAGATAATTACTCACTGATAATGTCACTTTTGTAGTCTTGGATGCTGATTCATAAATTAACCTCCTTAGGCTTTCTTCTGCATTGTTATTCAGCAACATAGTGTTCTCCGAGCGAGTTTCTCCAGAGATGTTTCCAAGGGCATGCAAAGCAGCCTATATTTGAAAGTGATAAATCAACCAACATATATATACGCGCCCTCTTTTAGAGTTGCAGGAAATAAACAAAACAAAACAGGCGAGCTTTCAAGCACTTACAAGCTGTTTACCATGCCCTCGCCGATCAAAGGCAGCATCAATGACATGTTTAGCAGCACGTGGCGAACTTGATAGTAGCAGCTCTGCCCCTTGGATTGCTAAAGAATAAAAAACACAAAGCAGCTTTATAACTTTTTAAATGTAATGACAAATTATTAGTTTTACATTAATAACTACTTATAATTTCTGCCAAACAACCTTCCACTTGAAAGCATACAACAGTTTATAAAGTTATTAATAGTTTGATCAACATTTGATGAATTTGATTGAGAAGTAACTGATATTAATCTCCACACACAGTGCACACTTGTTATATGACAGTGATAAATCAACCAATATATATATATATATATATATATATATATAATGGTTGATGGCAATGAAGAAGTTTTATTCGATAAAGTCATTCCCCAGGCTAAGTATGTGGCAAACTTACAAGATCCTATTTGACCTAGTGCCTCGAGAGCTGCTTCAATTTCATCTGTATCTTCAGTTTCTTCTGAGTCAAGTATTCTTTCTATTGCTGATATTACAGTTTGGAAACCTGAATTTATAGATAGATAGATAGATAGATAGATATCACAAATTTATTCAAGAACAGCAATCACTTCCAAAAACAAAATGTAAAAACAAAAACCCGAACTTTAACCTCGGATATTACATGAAACATTTTACTTAATAAACAAAATTTGAAAAACAAATTTATTTAAAGTTAAGGTACAACAAAATTCAAAAGGAGGATTTCCATAAGAATTAATAAGCAATGTTGGCACAGTTCTGCAAGCCGCGGTATTTTACAGTCCAATAGGAAATATAGAATGCAAGCTATCCAGAAAGGTTTAGAGGAATGTCTTCGAGGACCGAATTGGCTTAAGACAGAGAGACCATTTGTCTTTTACACTACTGCACGTGTGTAGAAATATGCTGTATATACACATATAGAGTTTAAAACTCCGGCAATTGAATAGAGTCTTACTCGATTTATCAACAAACATGTAGTTGTTGTGCAGGAGTCTTCCACTGATCATCATCGCTCTTGACCTTATAATTGATCCCATTGATTTATTGCTATATAGCAACAAATAAATAAATCAAAAGTGTGAGAATTGTTTTCTCATGTGTTAAAAAATCAAATTATTGAAAAGAATTATTTTCTATACCTGATTAGAGAACTAAGAAGTTGCAGAAGAGTGTTCCCTGACATAAATTCTCTACCATGCTGGATTTCCGCCAGCTACAACAGTTCAACACATTAAAGGAGCTAAGTCAATGTAAGCTAGTACTGCAAGGCAAACAGAAGCAAAATAAATAGATTCACGAAAACATAAGAATGACTTGGATTAGCCCATCCAAGTAAAACAATTAATTTCCCCGCCAAAAAAAAAAAATAAAACAATCAACTTTAACAACAGCTACAAACAAGGACAAAAACAATTAACTTATTAAGATTAAAATTGTTCCGGAGAGAGAATTCTAACTTAAAATTAGCATAAATTAACATTGACAGGACGAAGACTGGTACTTCTTTTGTCTTGATAAGTAAAATTTTATATTCAAATTTGCTACTGCATTCTTAGAAAATTGCTAGTGCATTATTACTCAAGTAATATAATACAAGAAAAGTATGAGAAATTATAGTATTAGAAGATATAAAATATTACAATTACATCCTATTACACTTAAAATCATTATACTAAATTGGCAGATAACAAGATCTGGTTACTTTTTTACTTTGTTCGAAAGTGGCACCTCACCTAAACCCAACAATATTTGAGAAACAGGAAATTATAACAAATGCTATGTAGGTAACTAGAAGAGATCCAAAGCTCAAACTTATTAAGACCAAACCACATGCTTGACCATAAAAAAATCTAGTTACTAAACCATCCCAAGTCCTAAGATAATGCAAGAGATAAATGCTGTTCATAGAAAATAACTTGAATTCAGATTTTTCAAATAGATAAATAAATATATGAGGGGTAAAATTAATATAAATTTTTAGGCAATTGAAGACAGACCTCATACAAGAGCTCTAAAACACTCAATGTTACAAGGATGTCATCTGTATTCTTGATTTTGTCCTCAAAAAGTGTAAGCAGATTCGACTGGTATATTACTGCTGCCACATCACTGGAGACAGAGAATAACTTCACTATCAAAGCTAAAACTCTGACTTGTCCCTGAGAACCGTAAGTTAAGAAAAAAAAAACAAATTATGAACAATACATGTGAAATTGCTATTGCTATTGCCAAATTCAACAGTCTCATCATATTATGCACACAAGTTGCACCAGAATATATTTCAGATAGAACAACAATCTGTTGTAGCAATTAATAGTCTCTCCCTAATTCAAACGAAAAACATGTCACCATGCTTCAAACAAGATATAGCAGATTAAAGCAGAAATCAGCATTCACCATACCAGGGATGAGCACTTTGCTGCTAACACTCCAAGATGTGTGGCGTCATTGATATTAGTTGGGAAGACAATCTCCTGAAAAATAGAATTAGTCACTAAGCAAATGTTAAAACACAAACATTGATATATCATAAAGGATATTCAGCTCAAAAATTTAGAGATTAGACTAGAAATATAAATTACACCTCCTACCTTGCCTTGTGGAAAACCAGCTAATGTCTTAATTGCATCCATTGATGCACTCGACACTTGCTCATTGCTACAAAAATTATGAAATACACTTCATGAGATTTTCAACTAAGGGATTGCAAAGGGAGAACTGATCTAATATTATATTTTGCAATTTTTGAGCTTTCACGGAATATTTCAGTGCAAAGAGAGAAATTCATTTTCCTGTTTGGAAATCCACCAGTATTGTAAAACTGTGCTCCGAACAACTGGAAAGACAGAGTTTAATAGCTTGTTGGCAAAAGAATTTAATAGTTATATTTACTTACCCGTGGATGTGATCCTCAAATATTTCAGATAACATAAAAAAAACAATAAAAAAGGTGATCAAGAAGATAAACAGAAAATAATAAAAGAACTACAGTGCGAACACAACAAGTAACAATGGACCCTTTACCCATTTATGACGCAATCAAGCAGAAGTGGATATACACCATATTCAATTATAAGCTGAACGCCAAAAATATTTTCTTCCTTTAAATGTTCCAGGAGGCATGTAACCTGCAGAAAGTTGACAAATTAAATTATCAATTTAAAATGCCTAGGAGGAAGGTCTAGAAAGTTTTTGAGAATTAATAAACGTAAATAAATAAATGAGTTCATCCAAATGTGCTATGATACTCATTAATTGTTGTTGAGTGAACTAGGTAATCTCCAAAAAAATATGATAAGACCTCCCATAAGGATCAACCATCTCGGTATAATAAATGAGTAGTGGCTGACTAGGATACTTAGTCACAGGAGGTTGTAACAGTTTTATTGGGATTTAGGGGATACTGTTAGAAGGAAGAGTGAAGAGATATATGGGTGTGTGAGGGTATCCATCAATTTGTATGAGCTTTGCTTTAGGGGGAGAGAACCAGGTTTCTTTCTCTGTTTAATCTATTTGAGTGTATCAGAAAGTCACTACTTAGCATACTGATATAAATAGGAAGAGCAGCAGTTTGGTATCAATGCCAAGTAACACCGATTCATGAACAAGGGAAGTAAGAGATGGTGAAATTTCATGAGTAACCCTATTCCTCTTAATAACAAACAAACAAACAAACAAACAGAGCATTAACTAAGCTCGGTTACAAATCTGGTTCAGTACATTCCTTGTTGAAGTGAAGCAGGCAAATGATGAACTCCTCCAACAATTCTATGAATGACACTTCAAGCAGCATAGCAAATACAGGAACTAGAAACAGTCATGAAGCAGACGAGTAATATGATCAAAATTTGACAGAAGAAGAATATAACAAAAATCACACACTTAAACAATTTTTCAAAAAAATAAATTAGAGAGAACAGTAGTTCTGAAGTTCTAAACAATAGCTCCTGAAACACCGCCAGAGTTTACACAGCATATCTTTAATGAAATATGGAAATAAGATATTTCTAATACAAGTAATGACAGTAAATGGTTAAGCATCGCATATTCATACCGTTTTACAAGCTAGACATTTGACCACTTGAGAGTCCGCCTTAAGGCCAACCATGACAAAATCCTGAAAATATAAACCAAAATAAACAACAAGAACCTCATACAGAGTTCATCAAACTAAACAATATAAAAATTTAGTGATGGGAGGCTTGCTTGTATCTGTTGTGTTCATTTTAACATTTTCTTTTTCTTTTTCTTTTCACGATACGAAGGTGCGAGATCAAGGATGAAATTTACTTAAACTCGAGTAATTTTTGCACTTTCAAGTCTTCATTAATGAAAGAGTCAAAATCTTTGTTTCTCATGATTTTGTTTAATAAATGTTCACATTTAAGCAGCGAAAAATCAAAAGGAACAACTAAATCCCAAATCTTGATGACCAAGAAGAAGTATACTATATTTTCCTCCCAAACAGCTAAAAGTGAAATACTCGAGAAATCTGAGTTGTCAGTTGCATACCATATAATGTGGGATAAGAGAGGCACCATACTTCGTTTTGAATATCCTTTCCAAGCAAGAAACCAAGGTGTTTTCTAGACCAGGCACATCTGATTTGGTTTGCAAAGCACTGCAAATAACACCAACATCAAGTAATGCCACAAATTTGATCCTTAAGGACACTTTAACATATCAACCAAAATAAAATGCTAAAATTCAAAAGAAATTTTGCAACTATAGTCACTAAACCTAATAATCTAAGTGATAATTTCCTACTCTATTAGTCAATTTTGTATTGCCTCACTACAATTTCATTTCTCCTCTACTGAAAATTATTACAAAGATATATATATATATATATATATATATATGAAGGGAAAAAAATAATTAATTGTTCACATTCTAGATTTCAATACCAATAAATACATACATATATCACTTATATGAACTCAAAAATATCAGTATTACTCGAACATAGCAAAAATTAAGATTTCTAAATAATTTTTCTGTTACTTGATAATGACTGGAAGTGGAAAGCGATTGAGGAAATCCTTCGTCGAGACATCGTTTTTAACACCTAAAGAATATTAAGAAAGAAAATGAAAATAATAACAATAATAATAGTAGTAAAACTAGAAATAGATAAAAGTCTTGAGGAAGAAGATGATTACCAGGATAAAATGCATACTCTGAAGCTGCTTCGAGCAACTGAGTTGGATCGTCTACTGAAAATTCCTCCATAGCCGAGTATTATTTCTCACTGGTTTTACTTCCTTTTTCTCTTTTTTCTTATTTTAGAAAAAAAAAAAAATGTGAATGAGGAAGAAGGCCGAGAAAGAGATGGCACGTGTCCTGGCACGTGTCGGGTTTTGGGCTGAAAGCGGTGCATTATGCATAGTAGTGTATTGACAATTTTGTCCTCGATTATGGGCTGGGCCTCTTTTCTTCGTTGAGATATATAGCCCAATTGTTTTAGGAGTTTTTTGTAGGGTTTTTTTAAAAAAAATTATAAATTTTTGGCAAAAGTTTATAATTTTACTGTTACACATGTTTTTTTATAAAATAACAAAACAGTACAATTAAAACAACAGTAGAACACTATTCAAAAAAAAAAAATAACAACAGTAGTAAAACTAAAAAATAACTGTAGAACAACTGTAAAAACTTAATATAGTACACAGTATAACACTAAGGGCTCGTTTGGAACGTCGTATTCGGTCGTATTGTATTGTATTATATTAAATTGAATTATATATCATATTTTTATATAATACTATGTTAAACTTTAATTTATACTAAAATATTATATATTTAGGTATCCATAAAGGTTAATATCACATATAGTTTTACATAAAAATATTGCATAAAATATAATTCAATATAATACAATATAATACGATCTAATACGGCGTTTTAAACGAGCCCTTATACAGTATTTTCGAAAAAAAATTCTGCCTTATAGTAAAAAAGTAAAAAGTTAGAAATTTTAATAGGTAGTGTAAAAATTCCTAACTATTTTTTAATTTCGATCAATTTATTGCATAAATACTTAAGTTTAATTTCTGGTTATAAATAATACTTAAATTTAATTTTTAATGGCAATAATACTTAAGTTATATTTCTAAAACTCTCTAAGTATCTAGTTGTGAAATGTTAAGTAAATTACCACATGTAAATCCCTAATTGGTTAAGTCATGAATTTTTATTATTTTTTAAAAAATAAATTTAAATATATAAATAAGAAAATGACACGTGAATAATGATTTGATATTTAACAGTCAAGTACCCATAGAGTTCTAAAAATATAATTTAAGTATTTTTACCGCCAAAAATTAAAATTAAATATTTATTTACAATTGAAAGTTTAACTTAATATTTATGCTGCAAATTACAATTTCACAAAAATATAAAAACAAACAAAAAAAAACATAAAAAATGCGTTTTGTATGAGATTTTCAATATTCTTACAATTTTTCAAATTAACACTTAGTATAGCATTTATTCTATTATTAAAATCCTATTATAAAATTAAAGATTTAATAACTACTAATTATAATATAAATACCATAAATTATTCACACATATTTTCAATTCTAAATAACAAAAATTATATATTCTTTTATTTTTTATCTCTTTTTAAAAATAAAAAATGCTTATATTTTTTACTTTTTTCATTTTTACACTTCAAAACAGTTTTTTTTTACATTTTTACGGAATTCTACATAAAAACCTCTCATTGCAACTAGCGCTGCAAGTGCAACCTAAATTGCAATAAAAAATCGTATAGAAACCCCTACTGCAACTAGCGCTGCAACCACTTTAGAAACCCAAACCGTAAATTTGAAAAAAAAAAAAAAATTAAAAATAGTATATGGGGTAATTCCCCTATATTTTTTGCCTTGTCTCCTAAAGCTGGTGTTGGCTCAGCCGACAAATAAATCTCTATACACGAAATTGGTACATTTAAAATAATTAAACATATTAAATAACAAAGAAGCAAAATTAAAATGTGTTAGCATAAAATTAAAAATGTGTAATTCAATTCAATAATTATCTATGTATAGATTTTGAGTTATATTAATCCTAATTGACACAACTACTAACTTTCAACCTTGCTATATTTGGAAAATTACTGTATATATAATTTTTTTTTTTTTAATTTACGATTTAGGTTGTTTCAGTAATTTCTATATGGTTAGTTATGTAGATTTTTATTCGATTTAGGTTGATTCATTAATTGTTATGTGGGTTGTAAGTGAATTTTCGTAAAAATAT
This sequence comes from Cannabis sativa, assembly GCF_029168945.1. Lineage (NCBI taxonomy): Eukaryota > Viridiplantae > Streptophyta > Magnoliopsida > Rosales > Cannabaceae > Cannabis > Cannabis sativa. The sequence continues at coordinate 2,098,445 of NC_083607.1, read as the reverse complement.
ATAAAAAAAAATACTTTAAAGTATAAAAATTAAAAAAAAAAAAAAAAACCACGTATATATGGAACACTTCTTAATATGATTATTAGATATTAGTGGTTACTAAACAAATTTAACTATAAATATTAATTTTTAAAATATTAAATTATTAAATTTTGATAATAATAAAAGATATTTAAATTTCTATATTTAATTCAATTTCCTAATTAAAAAAAATATATAAAAAATAATATCTCTTTTTACACTATATCAAAATATGTTTATATACAAAATATTTAAATCAAATTCAATTTTTTAAATTATTTTTTAACCGAATTTTTTTTTTTAATTTTTTTCAGGTGATTGAACAACTTTAGCTCGTATAATGTAAAAATAATAATTTTTTTTAATTAAATAAAAAAAAATTAAGTATAAAAACTCAAATTATTTTAGCACTACACATTAAAAAGTGTGCCAATATATATTGAGGGAGGGGTGTTTATATAAGATTAGTTATATAGATTTATGATGAAGTAGAAATATGTAAGAGTTTTCAGACAACACAACAATAGCTAGTTAGTTACATATTTATTTCAGATATATATAATATATTATATATAGTTATTACAGTTTTTTAGTTCCTCTCTCTATAATCTATTATCTATATAACTAAACGACATCATTCAAGTGTTTTTAATTAAGTGGTCCTCACAAACACACTGATGTAAATGAGACCCATTAATTTAAAACTATAACAATTCAAGTGTTAACCCACTTGAGTGTTCAAGTGGCCATAGATGGGTGTGTGTGTTTTGGAGGTCCTGGGTTCGAGTCCTAAGTAAAACATGGTTGTAATATATAAACGCTTAAATCAAAAAAAAAAAAAAATAACAATTCAAGTGTTGGACATACATTACACATATGTTAACACATGCAACTTTATATTAATTAACTTCCTCCAATTCATTGTGTTGGGTTCCCAAGTGGTATCGATTGATTGGAAGAATATGTAAGAGTTGTCTTAATTATAAGTATTTCACTTACTTTATTAATATAAAGTATTTTAAGAAGGTGTTAAAAAATAAAATCATCAAGGCTTAGACTCAAAACGGATAATATGATACTATGATGTAAACATTAAAGTAAGATGGTCTAGCAAGTTGCACGAACGAGATCTAACATATTCGAACCATACTTTTTGGCATGATTAGAAACTGGTACGAGTTTGGGTGGTATGAGCATGATACAACATTAAAAAATATGAGATTAAGCATGGTATAACACAAAAAGAATATAGGTTTGAGCCTAGGACGACACAAAAAATATGAATATAAGCACAACACGACATGCATAGCAAATTCAAAAGCACGAATATATTAGTATGAAAGCAAGACATGTAAGCACAAAATAGTGTCGAGATCTTAATGAAAGCACTAATATTAAGAAACGGTACAAATCTCCCGAAATTGCGTTTTGGAAGGGTTGAGAGTGTTACATTAAGGGCTTATTAGTAATTTATTAGTAATATGAAATACCTATAAATATGTATTTGCCTAGAAGTTAATTGATGTAGAATGAGAAGTATAACCTTGGTTCATTTTGAGAGATTTGTCATGTTTTGAAAAGAGTTGTTACTTAACAATGTACGATATGATATAATCTAGAAGTGTAAGTAAAATATAAAAATTGAGATTTTAGTGAGCTATATATTTTGAATAATAATAGATTAAAATCCAGGATATTGCCTGGATTTTAAGGTGAGGGACTTGATGTTACGTGGGACTAGAATTTGGAATGAAAACTTGTTTTGTGCTTCTTTCATTGTATCAATTGCAGAGAAAATTCTAGCAATTCAAACTCTCCGGGACCTCTAAACGTTAAGGTAGCGGCAGGAATAAAAATATAAGAATAAAAATAAGAATTAATAAGAATAAATTAGAATAAAATTTAAATTGTATAAAAAATTAGATAAAAAATATTAAACTTTTCCGCATCATGCATTGGAAGGTGTTTTATTCTATTTCAAAATAGAATAGTCATTCTACCAAAATGGTTGAAAGGTCATTTCATTGGAATGATATTTTATTACTTTAATATGCAATCAAACAAATTAATGAAGGAAGATTGTTTTATTTTCATTACATTCTATTTCATCACCTCAAACCAAACGACATCTAAGTGTTCTGGAGAGGCTCTCTTCTTTATATTCATATAGTATTTTTGAAAGCCACTTAATTACAAATGAGATATTATATGTTTAATCTAGTGGGTTGGGAATGTTATATTATTTTATATAATATAATATTTAGATTAAATAATATAGTGTGACAAATTATTAATTTTATCAAATTGTAACATGCATTATAGAATTACAAATGTGTTGATATTGATCATAAAAAATGAGTTAACAATTCTTGAAAAATGATGATTATAAATTGTGTAACTCTCCTCTCAACATTATCACTTTTAAATTAGTAAAAGATGTTACTAATTGTTTGTAAATGCGAATAAATAATAGCTATTGAAAGTATAGTTGTTGGGGACTTGATTTATTCATATTTATAAAGTGTATAAATGGTTTAAAATCAATTAGTAATGATTTGGAATACTTTAGAGAAAAATTGACCAAAGCTGAAAAAAAAAATAGTAACTATTGACTAGCTACAGTTTTTATTTTCAAGAATACAATTATATGTGTTTCTGAATGTTTGTGAGCTTTTCTAACATCTAAGGATTTTATGGTGGTCATTCATGTTCATATGGAATTGGAAGTTAAAAATCCATAAATAGAGATCATATTGTTCATTTGCGATACTCTAATTAGTTGAAATAACTTTTGTTGTGGTTAGAACATTATGAGCATATATTCATCTTTAAATACTAGGTTGAAAGGTTTAATAAATTCTTAAGAATATTTTTAGAGTTTCTTTTAAGTATATGACTTTTTGGATAAAAGTCATCAGGGTTTGCTCAAGGGTGGGGCAATAGGGGCCCACGCCCAATGCCTTCCACCCAAATCCAAAAATTCCTTTAACAAAAAAGGCCTCAATTCTATTTTTTAAAAATATCATATTTTGTATTTTTAATTATTATTTATTATAAAATATAATTATTTTCTAAAAGAAATATATGCTTTATTTTTTAAAATACTACATTTAATATTTTATTAAGATAAAAGGCCAAATAATATTTTTAAAATGCTATATTTTAGATTTTTACCACTACACGTAAAAAAAAATAACATAAAAAAATGATATAAAAAATGCTCAATTAGATTTTTTTGACCCAATGTCCTCAATTTGCTTGAGATGGGCCTGATGATCATTAACCTTATTTAAGCCTTTGAGAGATATATTCTTCTCTTTTTTATATTCATATAGTGTTATGTATTATTATTTGTTGACTTAGCTTTTAGCCCACGACTGAAGTGATTGAGAATAAATTAAATAACAGAATGTAAATATTATAAAGTAAAGAAAATACTAAATTTATAGAGGTTCGACCCCTTATAGTTGGTAATAGTCTACTCTCCTTTTATTGTATTGACTTGCAAGAGGATGAATAAGAATGCCTTCATCTCTCTTTAAAGCTTTTACAATGATCGATGAGTGATTTAATCTTAGATCGAGATTTTTCTCTTAAGTGTTCTCTCTCTAAATATATTTCATATTCTTGAATGGTGAGATGGAACCACTATTTATAGGAATTAATTACATGAAATTAATTTTTCTAAATCAATAATAAATAAAGTGAGAAATTAGTTTATTTCCATAATTACAATAAGCAAAGTGGGAAGCTTAGATTGGTTATCTTTATTCTTTGAAGTTTCAAATCTGTCCCATGAATGTAGGGATTATGCCGTGACTTGCAAACTGAAAGATATGCAAGACATATCTCTAAAATTGCTAACTCACATTCCATGATCGGTACATGCAAACGACCTGTGTGATAAAAACTAGTCGGATGACTATACATTTGTTCCGACATCTTATCTTCTATTTGTGACTTGAAGTATCATAATATTATCCGTCAAGGAAATATGCTTCACGTTCAACCAAATAAATAATATAATTGTACAGAAATTTGGATAGTATTATTATTTTTATTGCAAGACCATAATAAGATTATAATTAATAAATGTACACAACACAACATACATAATAAATTTAGTATTTACCAAAATTTAAATTCATATATATTTTATCATTTCGTACAAAAATTTATCAACTTACTTGTACTAGACTCCATAAATGAAATTAATATAATTTTTGTGTATGAAATTAATTGTTAGTTATTATATTTTTTTATGGTGAATTGTTGAAGAAGTAAAAAAATTAAGAGAGTAGTTACATACTTTTATTTCTATGGAGTCCTTTGCTTCTCTTGTTTATGTAGTGTTTGTACGGATTAAAACGACAACTTAAAGTCTTTGTACGTTTGCGTTTTATGGTCCTCTAAAGGACTGAAGTTGATGTGAGTGAAACCCCAATTAAAAGCTATATAATTAATATAATGTACTAGGAAGTAGGAATTAAATATATGTATTTGCTCAAACTAGCTATCAATTCATTGATTCAATATTTAATTCAACACTATATATATACTATTTTATGAACATGGCTAGGTCACATGTGTTTCATTTCATACTTTATTTGGTAAAATATATATAATAATAATTAATAATAATAAGTAGGTCAATTAAGATTTTTTCTTCCCGAATTTTGATATGTACCAAATTATGACACCTAAACTTTTTTGCTGTTAAAAATTCTTCCTAAACTATTGAGATTGTTAGATTTAAGGACTTTTGTCTAATTTTAGTAAAAAAATTCTAACATAGATGAAAGTTCATGAGGCATGATTTAGTACATATCAAAGTTTGAGGGGTATGATTTGGTAGATATTAAAGTCTGGGAGCATGGTTTGGTACATAAACAATCACTGAAACAGTAAAATTGAATGAAATTAGACAAAAGTCCTTAAATCTAACAATCTGAATAGTTCAAGGAGAATTTTTAACGGCAAAAAAAAATTTAAGGGGCATAATTTGGTACGTGTCAAAGTTCAAGGGAAAAAAATCCTAATTAGGCTAATAAGTAACATGTATCATCTAAAAGTCAAAATAAAAATTAAAAAATAGGTTTTTTAGGTTGTTTTTGAAATGACTATATTGAAAAAAAGTAATAGTGAGAGGTTATTTTATCTCTCAAATTAATTAGCATTCCTGATCTTAATCGAGAACTTCAAATTTTGGGCAACAATAATATTAACTTATTTGTACACTTGAGTTTTGCATGACTCCATAATTAGAAGAAAAAAATATCCCCTATTATAGAATTATATAAGAATTTCATCATATTTTAATTTATATATAAATGACAAATTAAAATTTATAAAAGTCAAATTATTAGGTTTTTAACTGTGTCGTGCCTACGACTTAGTCTGTTCACGTTATGTTTTGGGCTTCTCGTGTCTTATTGTGCTCATGTCCATGTCTTATCAAGCTTGGCCCAAGTCTTTTTTTTTCTTTTTTGTTCATGCCTCAAGGGCTTCCATTGATTTCATGTTGTGCCATAATTTTTTGCATGTATTCACAACTTTTGTCATTCCTACCATCTTTTAAAAAGTTAAATATTAAATATAAAACTATAACATCTTAAAAATATTAGATATATTTACCATTGAAGAAAAAAATTATGTATAAAAATACATTTCATATTAGATAACAATCAAAGTATCATCACGAGACTATCAAATTATAACAATAACTTCTCTCATAAAAAATTACAATTAGTGTTTGGATTATCATTATCTTTTTTTTTTTTTTTTTTTGAGGAAAAGCGTCTATATCATAAATTCAAATAAATTAGACCTCTCGGTTGTTACACAAAATATTGTTAGGTACAACCGAAACCGGGATAGACCCAAGTACCTGATGAGCAAACGCCCATCTAGCCACATTATGAGCGACAAAATTACAAGTTCTACTTATAAAAGAAAAATTACAATTAATAAAGAGTGGAGAAGACTTAGAACAAAATGAGATATAGTTTTCAAGCGCCCAGCAAGAATCCTTCCCATTGAGAGCATTGATGACCACACTCGAGTCATTCTCCACAATCACAAACTTAGATCCGATATCTAAGGCCACCGAAATCGCCAAGCAGCAAGCCGCAGCTTCTCTGCAAAGAGCGTCCGAGTAAGCTTCCCGAGCCGTCTGAACTCTAATGACTCTGCCAAAATGATCCCTTGCAACCACAGCCAAGTACATACTACTGGCTCCTACCTTGACATCACAATTCAGTTTAATCCAATCCTGAGGAGCAGGGAACCAAACTTCCTTCTGATCTGGAGTGGGAATAGGAAGCAAAGTAACAAGTAAATAATTCAGAAAGTCTAACATCATCATAATACTAGTATCTTGCGAACAATTAATAATTTTTTATAATAATTATTAATAAATTAGAATATATGATAACCGATATTTAATTACAATACCACATCATATCATGTGATCTATTAATCTTCCTCTTAACCTAATTTTTCTAAACTTAACCATTAATGTTTCTTAACACATTTCTTTTTTAAAGTGACTAGACTACAAACAATAAAAGTTAATTCTTCACTCATTACAAAACCAAAAACATAAAATTCAACACATAGAAAGGGCAAATAAAGTTACACCAAAATGGTACACTACAAAGCGTGCCATACCATATCCATGCAAATTAAGATATTCATATAATATTTATTACATTTAAAGGAAGGAAAAAAAATTGTTTCAATTTTCAATTTTGGCCCCCACAAAAGACACAAACATAAAACGACACAAAAACTTTGTAAAAAAGAAAAAAAAAAAAAAAGTACTATTTTCACTCACTCATTGCTACCCCAAAAGTCCAAAAAAAAAAAAAAAAAATACATATATATACATATTTATATATAGATATATTTATAGTAAAATTGCTGACCACATTCATCATTACCATAAAAAAAAGGTTATAATAGCAAAAAGCCACTGCAAGTCTACTATAGGGAAATTAAACCTTATTATATAATTCTTTTTTATTTAATTTTTTAATTTTAAAATAATATTTATTTATTTATTTATTTATGATGATGATGATTTACAAGATTAGCTTGATCTCTTTGAGTGTTGATAGTGATGTGTCTTTGTTTTTAGTTGAATATTTTATTCATTTTTCATGTTTGTGAATAAATTTATTGTTTTCTTTTTGGGAGAAAATAATTGGGATCTCATTTGGGTTCATGAGTTTAAACAATTAATGTTCTTGGCTTTTTCTTCCCAATCAATCTAGGGATGCATATTGGCCTTACCCTACATCTTGGAGAAGTAGGTGTGTTGAATTTATAATTAAATAAAAATAAAAAAATAATAATAAGAATGAGATTAATGAATATGTTATACCATTACAAAACATGCTACACATCTTTAAATTTAATTACAATATCTTATTATAATTTTTTAGTTAATTTTCATGTTGGAATCACATGCTAAAATATTTTTTTAATTTTTTTTATAACAATATTCGTTATAATTACAATATCAACCCTGTAAATTTTTGAAAATTTTCAAATAATTAACAGTACAAAAAAACTTTATCATTTTTAATACTGTAAATTAGTCAAAATTTTTGAAAAATTTACAGGGACGATGTTGTAACTATAACGAATACCGCCATAAAAAATAAAAAATTTTAAAAAATATTCTGGCATGTATTCTCAGTTACGAAAGTTAACTAAAAAATTATAATAGAAAATTGGCAATAGCACTCCTCTTTAATAATTACATAACTTATGTTGTGTATTGATTTTGTGAAGAAGGTAAGATGTAATATTAATTTTCTTTTGCAAAAGCGATTCAAAGTGATGATTTTGTTTTTGGAAAGTGATGTTTAAAGTTTATTTCTCAAGTATTGTAGTATTTAAGCAAGGCAAGACATGAATTTGAGTGGATTTTAGAAAAAACAAATTGAGTTTTATTTAAGAAAAATGTAATATTTTAAAAATAAATGAAAAAATATATATTTTTTGGTCCCTAGACAAGGGAAGCTCTAGGCCCGCCCTAGCCTAAGGTCGCCTTGTATTTAAGTTTCTTATCTAATTTTATTAATCAAAATTAAAAATTAGAATCCAAGTGAGTAATGAATACATAATTCAAAATAATTTTAAAGTTATTATAATTATGAGTATTTTAGTTATATAAAAAAAATAGTTTCACTTTATAACACGAGGTCTAAATAGAAGTTTTAAAAATTTAAGGTCTTTACAAGTAATAAAGCAAAATATATAATCTAAAATAATATACACATAATTATCTGTTTGGATCTTATATTTTGTTAAATAATATTTTTGACACCATATTTTATAAATTGGATCAAAATAGTACCTAAAATCTTATTTTGATCGATAAATAATATGAGGATGATAGCAATGAGTAGGGACACAAAGGTTTGAAGTTATTTTGACCAAGCTAGATAACTAAGCTACAAATATCTTACAATTAATGATTTATTTTTTTTAGTGGCAAATGGTAACTTCTTTGGTAGTAATGCTATAAATAGTAATAATTAATTCTAGAGTCAAATCTATAATAATAAATACTAATAATGAGGATAGGATAGATCACAGATATTATTAAAGTCGGGCTTTAAGAACATAATACGTCTAAGACTATTTAAATTTTGAGACCCTTACTTATAGAAATATATAAAAAAATATATTAAAAAAGAATGTCATGAGATTAAAATTCACATTATACAATGTAATGTGCGAAATACCTCCAACCAATCAAGATGTGTATATTTATTGCTCAGAGCATTTTTAATAGAGAACTATAAATGTAGTACATTGTCATTTTTTAAAATATTTTGCTAAAATTTAACTCTAATAGTGAAAATATATGCTAAATTTAGCTCAAACTAAAAATTGTAATAAATTTAATACAAAAGATATAATGAATTAAATTTTAGTCTACAATAAATACCACATTTTTTAATTACCTATTTGTCACTCATTAATACTATTTTAAAAAATATTTTTGTATTTATAAGATATTAAAATAATATAAATAAGACTAATCATTTTGTATATTTTTAATAAACATCAATAATAATATAAATTTTTATAGCTAATTTATACTTTGTATATATTGTAGCATAAATGCAAAAAATAGGTTAAATATAACTTCTTCAAGAGTATATTTTGGGTCATATTTAACTTAAATCTACACTATATCTATTGAAGATGGAATTACAATGCACTTAATTTTACTTAAATAAAATCCTAATACGATTTTATATTTTTTATTATAGATCCCTAAAAAATGTGAGCCCTAAACACGGACCTAACCCACATAAACCTAGAGCTGAACCTAAATGTTATTATATAAATATAAAAAGACTCACATATTTTGTTTTATTTATTAAAGGGATTAATTTAGTTACTCTATTGTTATAAATCTAACCTTTTATTAGCCTATGCATAAATAGATGATGTAAATAACCTAATATATAAGGCAAAAGTACATATTATATTTATTATTAACCCTTATTATTATAGTTATTTTTTTCTTTGACTGCAATAAAAAAAAGGACAAGAGATAATAATTTCCCATGAAATAAAAGGACTATATACAGGTAAAATATTTATGATTAAATAAACAAAATTAATTTGTAGTGACAAATTAATGAGAAGTAGTAAAACAAAAAGAAAAACTGTAATTACAAATACTATTTCCAGCAGTAAAATTCAGTCTGTAACTTAAAGTATATTTAAAAGTTATTATTGTGTATGTAGTAATTAATTACACTACTTTTTAAAATATAAGGTGTTTATTTTTTTTGAAACATAAAATATAATGTGTCTTTGACTTTGAGTATATTGTTATAATTGCATATAATAAATTTCTTTATGCATAATTATATACAGCCAATTAATTATTTCTATATTCTTAAAAAAAAAAAAAAACTCTACATTGCAATTAATTTAATTATTTTATTTTATGGAGCACATTAATTGATTAATATTACATTATTTTTTTTGAATTATTATTGTTTAAAGTTATTAAATTATATTTTATATTTTGGTATATAGTATTTATTATATTGAGAATTATTTTTATATTGGAGAAATTTAAAGAGGCAATTTAATTATATTTTACTATTTCTTGATAATAAAGTTTTATAATGTAATAAGAATTATAATACATAACAATAATAAAAAACCAAATTATCGCATTTATCCTCCTCGAAATCAAGATGAGAGTTTCATTTGGCCTTAAGAGTCCCGAATGGTCGAGATTGAGCAATAGTTCTGCCGAAATCACAACCCCAAGATTTGCGAATATTTATGAAATACAAAAATTTCAAAAATACATTAATCCCAAAATTAAAAAAATAATAAAGAAGTTACGAGAAAGAGTGGAGAGAGAGAGAGAGAGAAGAAAGACCGGTGCTTGTGGTAGCTCGTGATCGCACGTCTGACTTCAGATGAGAGAGAGAGAGAGAGAGACGAGTGACGGTGGTGCTCATGGTGGAGCTTGTGGCTGTGACTGACCATGGTGGAGCTTGAACGGGCTTTCGTCTATGGTGGAGTTGTGAAAGAGAGAGCGAGAAGAGAGAGTGAAAGACGAGAGATGAGTGGTGGAGCTCGTGGAACGCCATCTATGAGAAAGAGAGAGGATGGCAGGGAGCAGGTCGAAGTGTGAGAGAGAGAGAGAGAGAGAGAGAGAGAGAGAGAGAGAGAGAGAAAAAAAGAGACCAAAAGTTTAAAAATGTATAAAATTTGAACATTTCCAGATCTAAAAATGCATTTTATTGGAGCAAGAGAAAACACGTTATTTAAAAAAATTCATATTTGAACTAATTGCTAACGGTTAAAAACTATGGCCTATAATACTATAGGCAGTGGTTAAACGTCGTCAATTTTACGTTTAAAAGCTGTTGAGAATGCCTCACAGATGTTTAAAATCGTAGGGAATACCTAGTGATATTTTCGATAGTTTTAAACACTCGCTTAATTTTTTTTAGTAATGATCCCAAGAAAAATATTTTTATAATTGATTATATCAAAATAAACATTTGTGCAAAACAATAAATAGATAAAAATTATGAACCAGTGAGCTATAAATGATAAATGTTATGACATGTAATGCAAAAACAGAAACAGTCAACATCTAAAAGTTATTTATTATAATTTAGCCATTCTACATTTAAATATATATCTACTATAGAAGAATTCAAATAGATATATCATTCCTTTTTTCTATTTTTTATTATTCAAATCTGGTTTAGCTTGTTTTTGTCTTTTATACATAATAAATATATTTATTTATTTTCTTACTTCTTTATATGGTTATAATAATTTTTTTCTTTAATGACTTCAAGGCCCAATTCTTCTAAAGTTTAAAAAATGATAAAATTGATTAAAAAAATCTACTAAAGATTGAATCAATAAAATTGATAAGAATCTTGTTAGGAAAAAAATAAATAAAAACATATAGGAATTTTATGTCCACTTTTTTGTTGTTTTTTATAAAAATTAATATTTAACAGCTTTTTTTTTTTTTTAAAAAAAAAATATAATATTTAACAGCTTTACAAGTATATTATCGTATAACATGATAGTTTTATTTATGAGCACAAAAATAATAAAATAAATCAAAATATTATTTAAGGTTTTTTTTTCAAAGGTAATTGATTAGAAAAATTAACCTTGAAAGCAAAAGTGAAGAAATTTTTTCCATTTAAAAAAATTAGTTATTTATCTTAAAGACATGCTATAATCAATTTATTTGTTGTTAATTTATGAGCTATGAGAAAAAGATGACTCGAAAAGCTATAGTAGTATATAAATATATATATATATTAAATATAAAATATAAAAGAGTTTCTGCTATCCCGAATGCTATATTTTATAATGACTATGAGATCTAATTCTTTTTAATATATAAACGTTTTTATTCAAAAAAAATATATATATATATATATATATAAAAGAGTTTTATTTGCACCTTATAAAGTCATAAGTACAAACTATTTTAATATTTTTTTTATTTTATATAAAAATATATATCTTTAGTTTGTACTATTTTTGTGAGAAATTAGCTCATATACTATTTTTTAACATTTTTTTTTTCAAATTTACGGTTTGAGTTTCTAAGGTGGTTTCTCCGATAGTTTCTATATGGGTTTTTGTACGGATTTTGATTGCAATTTAAGTTGCTCCGTTAGTTGCAATACGTGGAATTTGTAAAAATACAAAAAAAAAAAAAAAAAACTATTTTGAAGTGTAAAAATGAAAAAAAAAATTAATTTTTTCTTTATTGTCATATTATTAAAAAATATATCTATAAAATAAAAATAAAATATATTTTAAATATTAAAACAAAAATAAATAAATAAAAAATTATATGATAATTTATTAGAAAAAAATCATAATTTAAAAAAATATATGAACATGAAATAAAAATAACTATTGACATAAAAAGAAAATAATGTGAAATAGAAATTTTAAAAAAATATATATTAAAAGTTATTTTTAAAAATTAATTTAAATTAATTATTTTTTTAATATTAGGAAGCAGTTATAACTTTACAAATTTAAATAGGGGAGTTCTATTTGCACCCTATAAACTTATAAATACACCCCATTATTAAAAAAAAAAAATATAAACTTAAATAATTTTTAAAAAGTATTCTTAATATTTTCTTAAATTTCTTTCTTCACATTATTTTATGTTAATTTCAATACTTATTTTGATTTCATTTTCATAATTTTTTCTAACTCATGTATATTTTGTTTTTATTTTTTTCTAAGAAAATTTCATATAATTTTTTATTTTAATTTTTTTGCCATAATATTTAAAATATAATTTAATTTCGTTTGATAAGTATATTTTTTAAGAATATGAATTGGAAGAAAAATGTTAAAAAAAATTAGTATAATTAAAGATATTAATTTTAAATAAAATAAAAATTATTAAAATAAAGTGTCTTTAAAACTTTTTGGAGTGTAAATAAAATTTTCTATAAATAAAATAACCCTAAATATATATGTGATATGTATATTATATAGTACCCACCAACCAAGTAGATACACATTTCTGAAAGACTGAATCTTTTTTTAAATAGTAGTTAGTTTTGTTACTTTATTTTCTCAACAAACTTAATTAATGAAAAATTGGAAATTATATCTAAATATTTACTACCACACAGGCCAATCCGTACAACTAATTCATCCTTTACACATTAAATATACATATCTATAAAATATTCTCTTGAATGGCCATATGCTCTATATAAGTATTAATTATATTAGTAAGCCCTAGCAATAGTGTGAATCATGTGTCTATATAATCATATACATATTAATTAAGAGAAATCTTAAAATGTATCGGTAGTGTTTAGTACTTTTTAAGGAGTTATATCGTTATTAGTGTAATTAAATACGTATCGAATCTTATATAATTTATTGTAATTACTTTTATAGAATATCACTAACCAATCATAAGGTATCACTTCTGAGTATTGTTATTAGACACCAGTTGTACTTAGTACCTCTAGACTTGTCATCTTGCGATTGGCTAGCGATACTCTCTAAAAATTATTATATTAAACTATATGGACCTGATACTTAGTTGGACCAATAGCGATATTGACACATATAAGAATGTGTAGGTACTACTGGTGCCTTTTAGCATTTATCTATCACTTTTAGGTGGTGCTAAACACCAATAGTGCCAAATACTAGTAGTGTCTAACACCCTCTAAAATGTCATATCGTTATTAGTAAAATTAAGTATCAAGTCTCACGTAATTTAATTTAATAACTATGACATGATATATATACGTGTCACTTCGGTAGTGTTAGATATCACTGATACCTAATGCTTCGATTGTTGTCGAAACCATCTGGAAAGTGCGGAATGATTTTATACATAACAACTCTCATCCAGATGTTTTGAAATGTATTGACCAGATTTATAATTCTTATGTAGAGCTTCATGTTACTTTCTTACCTTGCCCTACACCATCCTTGAGGGGGACCTGGAAGCCGCCACCTCAAGATTGGATAAAATTGAATTGTGATGTAAGGATGGGATCAGAAAGTATGTGCTTAGCGGTGGTAGCTAGAAACCATCTAGGTACGGTGGTTCGGATACACACGGATCGTTTTGGACTTCTCGGATGCATTGTGTGGAGAAGCAGCAGCTTGTTGTGCAGCGGTTTCGATGGCTATGGAGGAAGGTTTTAAGTTTGTTTTGATTGAGAGTGACTCGAGAGTAGTTATCAATGCTCTCAATGGGACGAAGTCTCATTGGGCGACTGAAAATTATATTTCATTTTGTGCTAAGTCATCTCCCTCTTTTATTTGCTGTAATTTTGTGTATGTTAGTAGAACTTGTAATTTTGCAGCCCATAATGTGGCTAATTGGGCTTTTATTCACAAGTTGTACGGGATTATTCCGGTTTTTTCGGTTCCAGAGAACTTATTATGTAATGACCGCGAGGTTTAACTTTGATTATTAATGGTACGATTACGCTTATTTTCAAAAAAAAAAAAAATGCTAACATAAATATATATATGAGGGTAGTGTACTATTTCGGCCGGCTCTTATAGTGTGCAAGTTGGGTTACTATACAGGCCTAAAAAATAAAATGCCCAATATATTTTTTCTTTTAATGCCCTTCAATTTTTTTTAATAAGCCTAATTTTTTAAAGAGCTAACAACTTGTTATTGGTCACTTTCATACCAATTATCAAAACCTATTTTCAATTTTATTACTGTTTTAAGCAAAAAAAAAATCATTATTATTATTTATTATCTTTCAAAATTTTTATATTTTTTTTTTCTATTATTTTTTGGTTGTATTGTAATCAATAATATTTCTAATAAAATAATTGGAAATTTTTGGTGTTTTGTAAAATATATAAGTATAAGTTAATATTTAAATATATTTATAAATTATAACTCTTTTTTAGGGTACCAATTTTTAAAATTAGAACAAGCTATCTAACATGTTTAAGACGATCTTGTGTACTATAAATACATAAATACATATACACTTAACTATTTAATTAAGTAATAAATATCTTTTAATAAAACATTATGATATACATATTATTAATAACAAGTTAGAGTACTACATAGAGATTCTTTTAAAAAAATTATATTTAAAAAACTAATTAAATTTAATGTTTTTTAAACCTTTTTTGAATACATAAAATGTGTGGTATATTTATTTCGATAATGCTTTATTTATTTATTTTTTTTTTGAGATAATTATTTCGATAATGCTTAGGCAAATACAACTTTAAAAATAAAAAAAAGAAAAAGAAAAAGACAACTAAATGACTTGCATTCATTTTGGTGTACTAAGAGGACTACATATAATAAATTAACAACTATAACTGTACTAGGATTTTTTTTTTTCATTTTATAAATAATAATTTATAAGTCAAGTAAATATATTTTAAGCCAATGATTTTTATTTTTATTTTTATTTTTAATATTTTTTTCTTCTTGGGTAAATTAGGTTTCTTTCAAAAAATAAAAAAATAAAAAATATATATATTTTTTTTTACAAAAAAAGTGTAACTCAACAATTATTTATTTGAAGGAGACTTTTATTTACTAATTAAAATAGAAGTATTCATATGTAATTAAAAATAAATTTATAATCTAATTGAATACACGAACCCAAAAAAAATCCTAAAATTTCACCATGTTATCACTAATTAAAAAGAGGGATTTTTTTTTAAAAAAAAAATTCCATGCACAAATAGAGAAATTTTAATAATTTTTGGTTCACATTAGTGGAAACTGGAAATTAGAATAATAATTATAAATATGTAAAATCAAATAAAATAATGATGTATTTTTTTTTATGCAGTAAAATAAAACATTTTTAAAAATAAATGAATTTGATGAATAATAAATATACTTAAAATTTATTAGAGTTTTTTACAGCTAAACACTCTCAACTATTACTTCACTTGTACTTAATCTTACAAGCTCAAATTTTAACGGTAAAACTCTCCAAACTACTTAACCGCTTGCAAATTTAAGGCGTCATTTATTTTTTACTATTAATCGCCAATATAGAATACTTATATGTACACTTTTGTACATATGTCAAATTTATATTGGTACACCTACTATTATTATTTTAAAAATATAAAAATTATTTCAAAATTTATAACATTTCTTATAATTGTATTAAATTTTGAAAATATTTTTAAAATAATAATATCAAGTGTACCAATATAAACTGTCATGTGTACACATAAACAGCATATAGTAACAGTTAACCGAATGACACCTTAAATTTTTTACAAATTCAATAATTTAAAGAATTTTTCTGCCAAAATTTAAACTTAAAAGATTAAATACAAGTGAAACGACAGTTAAAAAAATTTTACCTTAAAAAACTCAAGTTATTACACTGGTCATAAATAAAATATACATATATATATTTTTTTGTAAAATAAAAAATAGAAAAACATAATACTGCAATTTGAATCATTAAAGCAAGGAAACGACGTCGTCATAACAATTAAAACATTCGCAATTACTTAAATAAAATAAAATAAAAACATTCTTCAAAGTCACATAAACACACTAATATTTAATACAGACCAAATCTAACGTTTTCTAACATGAACTAAACAAAGGTAGTGTTGTACGTACCTTCCTATAACACCAAATTTACCATAATACCCCTCATCACACACACTCACTTTAATTTAAAACTGATTAATAACACTAAACATCATTAATTAATTAATTAATAATAATTATAATAAGATAACACGTAAGCAGGTACGGATTTCGCGGTTTTCCAAAAACCTGAAATCCACGTCGGCGAGTGGGCCCCACGCGCGGCCGCAATCAGTAAGACCACATGCAGTCGAGTTCGGTTGCTCCGACGTTCTTAACGTCTTCGTTGACCACAGCCGGCGACGGCCAATTCCCGACGGAGTTACAGCCGGAGAACTCTGACGGCACAGTCACGGATCCTCCGCTGCCGTAGAAGGAAATCCCCGGCGACGGAGAAGGAAAGAGAAACGGAAGCTGAAGATTCTCCTGAAGCGACCTGAGACTCGGAAAAGCCGACACTCCTCCGTCGCACGCGGCGGCACCGGTACCGGATACAGCGGAGGTTCTGGTGAAAACCGGCGCCGGAAACTGATCAAAGCAGTTGTTGAAACCATTGTTGTTGTTGTTGTTGTTGTCGTTGCTGCCGTGGGTTCCGGTAGCGACAAAGGTGGAGAAACAGGACACGTGCTCCCTTGGGATTTGGCTGTCATAAGAACAACCGTCACGGTCGGTAATCGTAACGTTACTGTTAGTAACCGGAGGAAACGGTGAGGATGAATCCAATAGTGGCGGGAGCGAAACCGAAGAAGGCGAACTCGGTTCATTATTGTAACTGTTAGAGCTTATTCGGGTCTTTTTCGACCCGATCACAACTCGGGTGCCCGACCCGGTTACATTACTCGCTCCATTCTTCTGAAAAACCCGAGAAATCACCCACTCATCCTATCACCCAAAAAAAAAAAAAAAACCATTAACATAAAAAAACAAGAAAAGAAGACAAAATATGTATATATATGTGTGTATATATGTATATATATATATATGTATATTACTTTGGAGGTTCGAGAGAGATAATGGTAGGCGAATTTGCCTTCGAGTCTGTACTCATGCATAACCCAGTTACTTTTTTCACCTTTAGGAGCTCTACCACGGTAAAAAACAAGAGTTTTCTTCATTCCAACAAGTGAGCAAGTTTTAGAACTGTAAATCTCTCTATCTTTACCAGTAGCTTTCCAGTACCCAGCTTCAGTAGCTCTGTTAGTTCTTAACCCAGTTGGGTATTTTCTATCTCTTAAGCTGTAAAAATACCATTCTTTTTCACCCATTTTCGCTTTCTCTGCATATATATATAATTTCAAATATAAAAAAAAATAAATAAATAAATAAAAAAAGGAGAGAGAGTTTTGATTGGGTGTGTGACTGACCAGGGAGTTGCCATGGTTCGCATTTGTTGAGATCAACTTCAGCAATGGCTCTACCAGTGAAAGAACTATCGAGTACTTTGTTAAGAAGGTAATAAGTTATGAGTTCTTCATCAGTTGGGTGGAATCTAAACCCAGGTGGCAAATGTGATGAATTATCTGATGATCCATTGTTAATAATCTCCATCTGATTATGATGATGATGGTGATAAGAAGAAGAAGATGAAGAAAATATCTCCATTGAAAAAGAAAGAGAGAAAGTTTGTTTTTTCAACTATGACCACAATAAACCAAACTATATATTTATATATATATGAAGAGCAAGAATATTAATAATAATAATGAATGGAGAGTTTTATTTTTTTTTATTTTTATTTTTATTTATTATAGTGTGTTGGTGGGTATGTTTGGTTGGGTGGTTAGCTTTAGGGGTTTTTCATTTTTTTTTTTAAATTTTAAATAAAAATAAAAAATAATAATAATTTCATAGGGATTTGATGAATCTGAGTGGCAGAGAAGAAAAAATAAAAAGAGAAAATAAAATTGTGTGTTGTTTTTTCTGTCATTTTCATGTATTACTGTTGTAGTTTCTCTTTCTCTGTTTTGTTATGTAAGTATGTATGTATAATAATAATAATAATAATTGAAATAAAAATGCATAGGTATATAGGTTTTAGTTTCTCTCACTACTGTTACATGTACAGTACAGATATATATATATTTATATTTATATATGAGTTTTATAGAGAGAGGAGAGAGAGAGGGATGGGGTGGGTGTGTGTGTATGCTATTTTCTGTGTTTTGAGTATGCGTGCGTGCGTGAGATAGTGTGCAGGTATTCCTCTGTCAGTGGAGAAAATGAAAGAGAAGAGAAGGGAACAGAAAGTAGTTTTAATTTCTCTCTTTATTTAATAATTTGTGTGTAGTGATACCGTCAACTTTCTATTACAACGTTAATCTTTAGGTGATATTTGTTTTGATGTAATGGGAATGAATCCTCTTATTCGTCTTGAGGATCCCGACCACCCGATTCCTGTGGCGGATGCAGGTTGGTTGATAGGTCGGGATTGGGTGGTTGGTTCGCATTCGCTACGTGGATTGGGTGGTTGGTCGGGATATTTGGGATTAACCAGTTTATTGAATGGTGATAGTAACAGTAATATGAATGGTAGTGTAATAGAATAAAAATTGTGGGATATGATTTTGTTCTATTATTGTACTTTCACGGATTGTAATACGTAATGTACGGTAGCCGTCAGATATGAAGCCGTCAGATGAGTGAGTTATTTGATCTGACGGTTGAGATTGATCTAGGGGTAATTAGGGTTAAAAAGTAGAAACGTACCCTGACACTCATTTAATGTACCCTGAGACCCATCTAATATACCACGAAATACATTCCGTAAAAGTACATTACGGGATAAAATTATATCCCTAAAAATTGTAATGGGAATGATATTATGATGTGACTGGTATGGTAGATCCGTCCTTTATACTGGTTCACTTAATTTGTAACGACCGTGATGTCTAATTTCTTTAGTTCTTAATATAATTATGCAATTATTAAAAAAAAACTTTAAAAGTTAAAGAAAAACAATGTAATGGTAATAATGATTCCACTACAATCCTTTTTATCAAACCGAACATGCTCTTATTACAATTTTTTCAATCATTTTGATTATGGCATGTGTTTTGGGTCGTTAAAATTAACTGTGAGATTAAAATAGAAAGTTGATAGTAATAATTTTCAAAAATAATTATTATTATTATTTTAGAAATTATTATTATAATTAAATTTTGTTGAGTAATATTATAAATTTTTAATGAACTCATTTTGAAAAGTTGTCTGCACATACCACTCTTATTTATTTTAGGAGAATTACCTTATATATATTTTTTTAAATTTAAGGTTTGAGTTTCTAATGTGGTTGCAGCACTAGTTGCAATAAGTGTTTTTATAAGATTTTTTGTTGCAATTTATGTTGCAGCGCTAGTTGCAATAGGTGTTTCTATAAGATTTTTTGTTACAATTTAAGTTGCAGCGCTAGTTGCAATAAGAGTATTTATATGAAATTTAATAAAAATGTTAAAAAAAAATTATTTTGAAATGTAAAAATGAAAAAAGCCCTTTATTTTAATATCAATAAAAGTTAAGTTTATATTTTATGCCATCATACATTGCAGTTTTTTAAGATTATTAGTAAATTTTGTAAAAAAAAAAAAATCAAATAGTTTAAAATGAAGAGACAAAATATATAAACCTTATAAATTATTCAAAAAAATTTAAAATTTATTTATAACATATGATTTTTTGTGCTTTATAAGTATTTTTTAAAATTTCTTTTATGAATTTAAACTTAATTTCATAAGATTTATTATTTTATCTTAATTAATTATAATTTTTATTCCTTAAACTTTCTCTCTGAACTATTGAAATCATTAGTTAATTCAGTGTTTATCCATGTATTAAATTATAGTCCCCAGACTTTAATGTCTACCAAATTATGCCTCTCAAATTTTTCACAAATACCAAATCATATTCTCGAATTTTAATCTATATTAGACTTCTCTTACTAAAATTGGATAAAAATTATTAAATCAAAAAATTTCAATAATTTAAAAAAAAAATTAACAATCTTAAATTTTTTTTTTGAATATAATAAAAATAAAAATTACAATTAACCTTTTACTCTTATCTTGGTGTTTGAAGAAAGATAAATAATATTTTATATATATATTGATGACAAATTATTGAAAAGAATATAATAGTATATTTTTTTTCCCTAAAAAATAAATAATATTAAAAGAAGAAAGAGGTTTTCATTTTTTTTTCACCATGTATCGATAAAGCTGTTTCATATCTCATCTGTCAGCATAGTACATTTTATTTATTTATTTAATTATTTATTTTTATTTGTAGGATAATACGAAACAAATTACTAGATCATCTTCAATTTTGTCTTCTTCATCTTTTTTTTTTTTTTTTTTTTACTAATAATTAAAACATTATTTATTTATTACATGTAGGTGAATAATGAGTGAAGTTATGACTTTAATGTCAACAATAATAGTTATTAAAATGATATTTACAAATAAAACGGCTTATATATATTTGGCTTATAAATTACTCATCATTATTAAAAAAAAACATGGAAAATAATGTATTTGATCAACTGTCTGATCAATTCAGTATCAAATTTAATTCTAGTTATTCAATTCATTACTCTAAATATATATGTATAAAAAAAATATATCAGTTTTTGGGTAGGCCGAGGGTCTCAACTGATAACTATCTTAAGGATTCTGTATAAGTTTTAATTTACTTCTCGGTGGTCTATGATATTACTATTAAGCCAAACAGACTGGGGATAGAATGTGCATTACGTGATCCTCTTTTTTCACATAAAATATAAATATAGAAAAAAAAATGATTATGAGTGTGTATAAAGTCCTCACTTAGTTGCTTTTTAGAGTTCGAATGGTACCACTTCTTTTAAGCTTTTTATGTGGCGCGCCTTTGAAAGTATACAGGTGCCTGTGGGCCCTTTGGGTAGGCTCTTGTGTGGGAGGGTTCTCAGCTCGCAACCATATTAAAAATAAGAGAAGTTGAAGAATATTTTTTTTTATACATTAATTAAATTTATTTTTTATTAATATTGTACCGAAATTATCATCACACCCTTACATAACTAATACTCAATTTCAAACATAATAGATTATGCTCTTTGGAGATGGATGTGTAAGTTTGTCGGAAAGTTGAGGCAAAATTTCGATTAGAGAAAAATAGAGACTATTGTGAAGTAATAAGGGTAAAATTAGTAGAATAATTGAAAAATAAATAAACATAATAAATTTTGAAAGAGATGATGAAAATTAAAGGTATTAATTTAAAAGAAGCATATAGTGTAATTTTCTTATTATCGATTATGTATAAGTCTCAATTTACATCTCGGTGGTCTATGGTATTATTATTAAGCTGAAAGAATCGGGGAATAGGATGTATACCACTTAATTTTTTTTTTTCACATTAAAAGACATATATATATAGAATAAAATGATTACTAATCTTTTATAACTACTAAGTGAGCTTAAATTAACCATAATTACATTTAGATTCTAAACAATACAATTAGTAGTAGATATAGATCCACTTAGTGCAATAAGCATTTGGCTCCCTTTGATGTATTTTTATATTATACACTTGTTAATTTAGTATTGATTTTTTATTATTTGTATGCTATTTTTATATTATTGTCCTATTATCTTTGTTATTTTCGTGTTTTTATAGAAAATTGTGAAAATATATAATAAAAAATCTTTAAATATAAAAATGTAAAAAAATTACAAAAAAAAATATTATTATGTAATTATCAAAAAAAAAAAGACTTGTGGGAGGAGGCTAAATATAATTCTAAATTATTGTATATAATATTTTGAATTAGAAAAATTAAATAAAATAAAAATTGAGAGAGCTATAGGGCCTACCTTTTTAAGTGCCAATATACATAGCCAAATTGGGAAATTAAGAGTCCAAACTACTTCGAATGCAAAACATAAAGCTCTTTAGTTAAAGGTCTTTAAAGGAAAGTCTTTAAAGTTTTCTTGAGTAAAAGAGTGATAAAGTAGTCTTTTTTTTTTTTTTCATTAATGCAATTAAACACATGCATATTAATTGGTAATAAAATTAATTATTTTGCATAAGATAAGGAAAGATATAAAGGCTCTTTATATGTGTGCAGTAAATAAAAAAGTAGTTTTTTTTTTTTGTATGAATAAAAATAAAAAAAGTAGTTAGGATATAATAAATAAAATAAAAATGATCATTATAGCTATTTTATTTAAAACTAGAAGTTACGTGCCGAGGCACGTAAATATTAGTTTTATTTAGAGTTTAGTTCTTTGTTGTTTTGTTTAAATTGTATCTAAATGTATGATCTTTGTTTTATTAAAATAATATGTGTGCTATCGTATTTGGTTAGTAAAATATATATAATTGGGTATATTTAAGTCATAACAAAATAATACTTATTATTTACTTATAGAGAATTTAGAAGAACAAGATATAAGTTTTGCAAAATTTAAAACAAACATTATGTAACTAAATTAAAGAAAATGTTCGATCTTAAAATAGAAGAAAAAATTATTAAAAAAGCCTTAATATATGGAATATTATTTGAAAAACTAAAAAGAGTATATAGTGAAACTTCTCCCTACTCTTCCATGTGAATGAAATATTTGTTATCAGATACTAGTAATACTCGATATTATTATTTCTTTTGGAGAAAACGGAAAAATTTTATTCAAAACAATCACTGAGCAATACACATGGTAAAGTAGCAACTAACCAACTTAAAAATTAAAAATTAAGGCTAATAAATCTTTCTCTCTTTTTGTTAGTTTCGAAAAATTATAAAACGACACTATAGTTTTAATGTTGATTTTATTTTTGTTGCTAAGGGTAGTAATCGAGTTACAAATTCACTATAAAATTTTTTACTTTTAGTTACAATAAAAGTTGTAACTAAATGTAAATTATAATTCATATGTTGTGACTAAAGGTTCGTGGCTAAATATATTAGTCAAATCTATAAATTTTGATATTATTAGATAAATTAAAATATGTAAAATTTAATATTACGTATAATTAAGTAAATAACTTAACCAAAAGTATAATTTATCCTAATTTCATTGACATGTTTGTTGAATTTTTTAATTAAATTTTTGGCCTTCTTTTAGGGTTACATATATATATTTATATATTTTTGTTGAAATTTAATAGGGTTATATATATTTATATTGATAGTATAGAACACAGACTATATAGTACAGAGTATAGACCACCAACTGTGATTTTTTTTATTTTTTTATTTTTTTTCATTTTTTGGTGTAAACCAACAACTGTGTTGTACTTTCTGTTCCAAAAATAAAAAAATTGTGTTGTATTTTCTCTTATTTAACACATTTCATGCAAATGGGCCAAGATCCGGCCCATTTCGGATCCAATTAGCTGGTTTGAACTCAAGCCACTTGTCATCGTAAATATTATTAAATATTCTTTTTTTTTGGAAAAAAAATATTATTAAATATTCAAACTTTATAATTATTTTCGTATTTTGTCAAAAAAATAAAATAAAATAACTTTCAAAATTATTGTGCGGTAATTTTGGTGTTTTATTGTGCTTGAAATACATGATGTGCTATGGATTGTTATACAACTATTAAAAATAGGTTAATTAAGATTTTCACTACTCAAATTTTGATATATATTAAATTATATTGAACTTTTAAGGTCATTCAAAAATTTCTTTGAATTATTAAAATTGTTAAATTTAAAGACTTATCTAAATTTAGTAAGAAAAATTTACCATGAATTAAAGTTTAAAGGACATAATTTAGTACATGTCAAAGTTTGAGAGACATAGTTTGGTAAATATCAAAGTCTGAAGAGTATAATTTAGTACATAGACAATCATCGAATTAGTAAAATTGAATGAAATTAGACAAAAGTCCTTAATCCAACAATCTTAATAGTTCAGGAAAAATTTTTAACTGCCAAAAAAATTTAAAGGACATGATTTAGTACATATCAAAGTTTAAGGGGCAAAAAACGTAATTAGCTTTAAAAATATGTGTCAAGCTATAGAGAAATACAGGTTAAGTCGTGTTGTGCTCAGATTCATTTTGTGCTTGGATTTATGTCGGACTTTACTTAGACTAACGTGGTTTCTTGTATGGGCTCAAATTCATACTCTAATTTTTACATTTTATTTTTGTAATTAATAAAATAATTACTAAAGTTCTGTATTTTTTATAACTTTAATTATTTTTATATAATGTTTCACATAAATCTAACATGTCACACTTTCAAAATAGATTATTCGTGCTTACATGTCATACGTTTTGGGCTTGTCGTGTTGTGCCAATTTATAACATCGTGTCGTACCTAAACTTATATTTTTTCATGTCTGGTCGTGCTTGTACCTCCTAAATTCATGTCAGTTTGTGTCGTGTTAAAAAATACAACTCATATTTAGAGCACTAATATCTAACACTACCACAAAATATTATAATGTTATTAATATAATTAGATATTATATATATAATTATAATAAAAAATTGCCAACCATTCATAAAACGCCTCCCCATAATATAATAGTATAATTAGTAAGCACTTCTCGTATTGTATACCTGATAACAATGTTTATTTAAAATAAAATACTATATAAAGTCTATAATACACTCTATCACTATTCTTTTTTAATAATTATGAATGTTATATTTATTTAGAGTTACATGTAAATTTTTTAAAAAATTCAAATAATTTACAATAATGATAATAAGGTTTAAATATTTTGTTCCATATGTAATTATTTTTTATTATAAGTGTGATAAGTAATTATTTAAACTTTATTTTCGATACTCTAAACTACTCAAATTTTTTTAAAAAGTTACTAGTAGTCTTTAAAAACATCAAGGTACAGGATTAGGAAAAAAATTAAACTATAAAACTTTCATACATACCGAAATTTACAATTTCTTACAATATTATAGAGTAAGTTAGTACACCCTCCGAAATAGATGTTTCAGTAGACCTGTTATTTGTTTCGGCTTCCAGAAGAGCTTCTAAGTCTTTTTTTAATGATAGTGTACGTTATAGTTATTTGACCACAAGTAGATTTTTAAAAAATTCTAAATAATTTACAATACCGAAAATAAGATTTAAATATTTTATTGCACGCATGATTATTTTTTTTATATGTGTGGTAATCAATAAGTAACTCTTTGAATCTTATTTTTGGCAATATAAACTATTTGAAATTTTCTAAAAATTTACACGTGATCCTATATAACTAAAACGTATACAATCATAAAAAATTTTTGACTAAAAACTTTTCTAAATACCAAAACAAATAAAGGAATTTACCAGTGTTGGGCTCCTACTCCAATACCACTTGTTTGGCCCGTCCTTCTACTTTTGTTAGGCTACCACCTCACCTTAACTCTCACATTAGTACGAGTTTATCCGCTTTGAGACTAAATCCTCATAATTTTAATTTTTGAACATCTTCCTAAAAACCTCGTACTAATAAAACAGTATCCATTCTTATACACTCATAATCTTTTTTATTAACCAATGTAAAACTTTAGTTACAAAAATTTTCACAATATTTTATATATAAATATTACTATTAGACACCAATGATGTCTAATATGTTTTAAACGTATCACTTTGCGATTAATTAGCGATATTCTATAAAAATTATTATGGTAAACTATATGAAACTCGATATTTAGTGAATCAATAACAATATTAACACGTAGTAAAGTACTCGACAACACATACCTTCTAGCATTCCTCTATATATATAGGGATATAATTTTGTCTTGTGATATACTTTCACAGAATGTATTTTGTGGTACATTAGATGGGTCTCAGGGTACATTAAATGAGTGTCAGGATACGTTTATACTTTCTAACCATAATTACCCCAAGATCAATCTCAGCCGTCAAATTAAATAACTCTCTTATCTGAAGGTTGCCGTATATCATGGATTACAATCCGTAAAAGTACAATAACGGGACAAAATCATAGTATCCCTATATATATAAAGAGAGAAAAGTGAGAAAGAAATAAAATGATTAATAGAGGAAAGTCAGCAATCAAATCCATCTATCCTTCCATACATCTCTCTCAATCAGAAAGAAAGATTGATGCAAATGAGAGGATTTTGACATTACATTACGCTCGAATTTTGAGGCATACTTTTATATATATAAATTTCACCCTCTTTTTTTACTTATATCATATCTCACACGTTCAATTATTATTGTTTTTTTTTGGGTGTACTTTTTTTTAAATATTATTTTTTACAAAGAAAAAAAAATTATGTAATAGATAATAGTTTCAAATTAGATATAAAACAAAAAAACAACTTTTATTTAATTCCTTACCCATCTATTCTCATTATTTGACATAGGAAAATGGTACTTTGTTTTTTTTATAAGGTCATCTCCAATGGGATACTAAAACATTAAATATGGTGTAGTTTCACATCATATTTACTCTAATGGGATACTAAGAGCAGCTCCAAAGAGACTGCAATTTGATAGTTTAGTGTCTATAATTGATCCAAAGAGGCACTAAATTGAGCAGCAAATTGTAGGATTCTCTACAGTGCCGTGCACTGTAGACACGACATGTTATGTTTTTTCTTTTTTTTTTAAGTTTTTTTTAATAATTTAATTAATATTTATATATATTTATATTATTATATTTGTAAAATTAAGAATTATTTTTTGGGAAATTTTTTAATACACATTTTTAAAAGTGATGTACGAATTTACTCCTATTTATTTCGGCACCCGACAAACTTTTTTAGTCTATTTTTTCTATATAGTAGTGTATATTATAATTATTTAAGACATCCTCTAAAATTTAAAAAAATTTAGAAAAATTTAATACGCCGAAAATAATGCACTTCTTTAAAAATGGTGCACTGATTTACTCCTACCTGTTTCGGCATTCGGGAGACTTGTTTAGTTTTTTTTTTTATGGTCGTGTACATTATAGTTATCTAAAACATCCTGCAAAATTTTAAAAAATTTAAAAAAATTTAACATGCCGAAAATAAAATTCAAACTTTCTGTTGCGTGACTCTTTTATTTAGAAGAATACATTGTAAAAGCACCTTATAATATTTTTTTTGTGTAAATTTAAATGTGAATATCATAAATTATTTTTTCTTTTAATTATAATTTAAGTAAAAATTTATTATATTTTTTATTTTTTTAAATTAAATAATAAAAATAATTTTTAAAATCAAACACATATTATTTTTGTTAATTAATATGATATTATTTTTTTATTTTATTAAAAAATTAATATAATAATAAGGAATATTTTTTTAGTGTAATTTTTGGTGTTGTGGTTGGAGTAGAAATAATTTTTGACACTAAATTTGGTGATAGTGTAACACCAAATTTGGTGTCTCCTTGGAGATGCTCTAAATCTATTCTTATAAATGGCATTGTCTACAGTGTTCCACCAAATTTAGTGGAACACTGTAGACCACACTATTTTTTTTAAAAAAAGTTTTTAATAATTAAATAATACTTTAAAGAAGAAAAAGTAAATAATTATTTATATTTAGTATTAAAATATTCTTATTATATTAATAAAATAATAAAATAATAAAGAATATAAAATTTAGTGTAATTTTTAGTTTTGTGGTTGAAATTGAAAAAAAATTTAGTGTTGAAATAGTGGTATTTTTGTGTTGATTTAACACTAAATTTAAGTTTATTCATTGGAGATACCCTTAGTTTGATAGTTCTTATGCTTCTAATTCTAATTTGGATACTATAATTGAAATATACAATAATTTTACCACATTTTTTTTTTAATTTGTTTCCAAAAATACTCATATGCCTCAATCACTCAAACTATATTCCCCTCTCTTTTTCTTATGGCATGTTTAGTTTAGTGTAATGGGAATTGTAATGGAATTATTAATACTGTTACATTTTTTGTTTTTATTTTTAAACCTTTGTAATAGCTCTACATTGTAATGGTCGTTACACTATGTATTGTAATCTCCATTACATCTACGGGTGTGCATAAATCATCCAATCCAATGACAACCGACCGTCAAACATCAGATATCTAATTGTGATCGGATCGGATTAGATGCTATTTTTGAATATCTAATTGAATCAGACCGGATGTTGGATGGGGTGTCCAAAAATCCAATACATCCAACATTCAATCGGACTTATTAGTATTTTCATTTAATTTGGATTAGTAATTAGATTTTATATGGTTATACGTAAAATATATATGTATATTTAAAAATTAACATTAAATTTTACTCTTTTTTTTTTAACTGGAAGGATCCAATCCAATCCTATACATATTAGACCTAAAATATTAGATGGATCCAATCCAATCTAAAAAATACTATGTCTTAAAAAAAATATTAAATCTATTTTAAAATATAAAATATTAATAAAAAATAATTAAAATATTAAACAGGTCCTATTAAGGCACGAAAATATTATTCCCAAATGCATCTAATTAGAGATGACATTGCATAATCAAATATATCAAAATAAAGTCATCAACAAATTAGTTTAAATATATTTTTGTTAAGGAATTGGCAAGGTTACTTTACCAATTCTTTTTTTCTTTAAATATATATACATAAAGAGAGGTTTATTTGTTGTGATAACAACTATCAACAAATGTCTTGTGTTTTTTAATAAGTTTGGAGTGCTTTTGAAAGATGATATAACTTTATCATTTAAATTTCTAGAAGACAATTTTGTTCTAACTTTTATGTAACTCGCGATAAAAATCTACAGTTGGCTAGTTAGGATTTTTATTCTCTGAACTTTGACATATATCAAATCATCCCCCTTGAACTTTTAAGGTCGTTAAAAATGTCTCATGAACTTTCACTCTTGTCCAATTTTAGTGAAAAAGTCTAATATGAATGAAAGTTCAGGGAGCATAATTTAGTACATTTCAAAGTTCGAGGAGCATGATTTGATATATATTAAAGTTTGAGGAGTATGATTTAGTACATAAACAATCACTGAAATAATAAAATTGAATGAAATTAGATAAAAGTCCTTAAATTCAACAATCTCAATAGTTAAGGGGACATTTTTAACAACCTTATAAAGTTAATAGGGTATAATTTAATACATGTCAAAGTTCAGAAAAAAAAAATTTATAATTAACCTTTATATTTGGTAAAATATAACATTCAATTAGACAATAAATTATTCTAGTTTAAAAATAGTCCACTACCAATTATAAATTACTACATTATTAATCATGAATGACTTTAATTTTTATATGTATAAATCGAAATTTCATTAAAGTATAAATTGCCTAAAGTAAAGACTATTACCACATAAATGCTTGTAGTAATTGTCATATAATGTGCTATTTTTAAATGTAGTTTAAAACATACATGTGACACATGTGACATGATTATTAAAATAATATATTTTGATAGATTTCATGCTAAGATAGAGACATTAAAAAGTTTGTATTCGACAAAACGAGGTTAACTACCACTCATTAAACTTGCACTTTTTTTTTTTTTGGGTTTTTCTTTAGTTAAAAACAATTATTTAAAAATTGTCAAAAAAAAAAAATAATTATTTAAAAAAAAAATATTGGGTCAAATGCCAAATGGTAACTACCAACCAAAGTATTTGTTCTTTATTAAGCACCAACAAAAATAAAATTTAAAACAAAGAAAAGTGGCAAAGATTAAATATTGGTGGCTTTGTTTAAAGATAATAGTAATAAATTAATATCTAAATAAATGTTTGAGGCTTAAAGTGTATAAATCATAAATGTTAGGGACCAAAAATAGAATCTGGTAAGAGCATAGCTATTAAATCATAAATGTTAGGGACTAAAAATATAATTTAGGAAGAATATTGGTATTAAGTACGAGTGTTGTCTAGTAATATCTAGAGGTAATGTTTTATTTTTGGTCAGTGATACTCTGTAAAAATTATAACATTAAATTATATGAAATTTAATACTTAATTATACTAATAACAATATTACACATTAAAAAGTGCTAGACACTACTAATGTCTTTAAGTATTTTTCATTTTAATAAATAGCAATTTAAGTATTTAAAATTTTAAGTTAGTCATGTGGGGCTGACCCACTCAATTTTATATAAATTATATTTTACATACAAAATTTTGATTATTTTTAATTTTGTCTTTATATTTTTTTTTTTTTACTTTAGTCCTTACATAATTGTATTTTTATCCTTATAATTTTTATATTTTGAATTTTTTCGTCACAAATTTTCTTTTTTATCCTTATAAAATAAATTGTACATTTTTTCTAATATTTTTTTCCTACTAAGAAAGTTGGTTGTTCAATTATTAGACCTAATGATTTTTGTAGTGGCTAAAGTACTAAGAGTATTGTTATTAAATATCAGTAGTGTTTAGGACTTTCTATAAGTAGCGTCCTACAATTAGTTAGTGATATTCTCAAAAAACTATTTTATTAAGTTATATAAGACTTGATACTTAATTATACCAATAATAGTATGATATCAAAAATAATACTAAATACCAATAATATCTTTTAACAATTCTCAACTACTAAATATTAGTAAAACTGTAATTATTAGATCAGACCAACTAGTGTCACATGCCTTTGCTTAGAATAGTCTTAATCATGTATTAAGTACCATTAATCTCCAATATTATAATACTCATTTTGTTTTAACAAAAAATTACACAATTTGTTACATCATTTTATTAATTTCTTCAATATCATTATTATGTATGATGTTTGTTACAGTTCTTTTACCATTTTCAGGGTCTAGTAAAGTATGGTGGTAAAAAGTAAAAAAAAATATAAAAAGGCAAATTTGCAATAATTTGACATTGTTTTACTCTGCTTCATTTTTTTTTCTTTTTTCAAATGCAATATAATTTTTTTATTTTTTTTAAAAAAAAATAACAAAATCCAATTAACATGATACAAATAATTATAACACTACTTTTTGTGGGAAAAAGACAGTTGACTTTACAAGAAACCAAAAAAATGGAAAGTTTTTTTAAAATTTTTTTTTTTTAATTTTTCAAAAAAATAAAAAATAAAATAAAATTCTGTGTTTGGAGTCTAGTATACGTTCTCTTCTATAATGTCCTCACTCTGTGG
Organism: Cannabis sativa; assembly: GCF_029168945.1. Classification (NCBI taxonomy): domain Eukaryota; kingdom Viridiplantae; phylum Streptophyta; class Magnoliopsida; order Rosales; family Cannabaceae; genus Cannabis; species Cannabis sativa. The sequence continues at coordinate 2,066,712 of NC_083607.1, read as the reverse complement.
TTTGGTTTTTCGAAAAAATAAAATTAAAAAAAATAATAATAATAAAAATAAAAAAATAAAAAAGAATGGCGCGTGGATCAAGAGCGATTGCGTGGTGGATCGCGCGTGACGACAACGTGAAGTCACCCCCGCCGCCCTTCACCTACGGCGCTTTATAGTACGTGTCAGCTATTATGGGACCCACCTGTAATGTCTGGTGCGCAGTACGCACCACAACCCTATGTTAATAATAATAATAATGTTTTTGGATTTTGCTCTGATTACAATAATAATCGTATCTTAATTTTGTGCATGTGTATGTGTAGTATTAGTATTAGTCAGTTCAATAATTCTTACGTTCCTGATCTTGACACGTCCACATCTTATGTGGGGTATTGACACGTGTCTTTATCGGACGTGACTTGATTCTCACGTTTCACACGCACGAGTGTGCCTTCCATTTTTTTTTTAATTATTATTATTATTATTATTAGAGCATTGCTATTGGGCACCAGTGGTGCCTAACACCCTTAACACGTGTCGTTTTACGATTGGTTAGCGATACTCCCTAAATGCTATTATATTAAACTATATAGATCCGATACTAAATTAGACCAATAGCGATATTAACACGTAGGAGGGTGCTTAACACCACTGGTACATTTTAGCATTTCTCTGAATCTTTTCAAAAGAAATTATTATCATTCAAAATAAAATATAGGGTAAATTGTGGCATAAATACCCAAAGTTTTAGGTTTGTAAGCGGCATAAACCCAATGATTTTTTTAGTGGCATAAGTACCCAATGTTTATAAAACTGTAGTTTTTTACAGTTTCATCAGTACAGACTCTGTTATTGTCTGAAATAGGACACATATAAGACCCAAATTTTAAATTATTTGGTTTGTACAAAAAATATATAGTATCAATTACTTCCAAATCTTTTTTTAATTAATTTTAAACAGAGCTTGTACTGACGAAAATAGAGAAAAATTACAGTTTTACAAACATTAGGTACTTATGCCACTAAAAAACATCATTGGGTTTATGCCGCTCACAAACTCAAAATTTTGGGTACTTATACCGCTATTTACCCTAAAATATATAATGTTTTAAGATACTATGTATGTTGTGTGGTCCATTTGTCTAACTTTAGTTTTTAGTGTTGTCAATTTGTGTTGGGTTTTCAAATTCGTGTGGTATTGAGATTTTAAATTTTTTGAAAAATTATGGACACAAATAGTACAAATACAAACATATTAAAATTTTAAACTAAATTAATATTTAGAGAATTATTTTATATCCTATTTTTTTAATTGTTTTTTAAATTTACGATTTAGATTGCTATGGTAGTTTTTATGTGAGTTGCTATAGAAATTTTTGTTGCAATTTAGATTGCTTCGTTAGTTGCTACAGGAGTTTTGATATAGAATTCCATAAAAATAAAGAAAAATAAAAAAAAAACTGTTTTGAAATATAAAAATAAAAAATTCCCTTAATATTTTTAGTGTCATCAAGTCATGTTCGTGTCATATGAAATTTTTAAATTTATTTTAGATAAAATACGAACACAAACATGATTCATATAATTTTTATGTCATGTTCATGTTGAATCCAAGTGACGTTATACAAGTAGATGATTATTTTTCATAAAATCAATAAATTAAAATATTTAAACTTTTTTATTAAATTATACTATAATAATATAATTTACCTTAAATAATGTGGAACACTAATGATATTGTTTAACAATTCTCTAAAAAATTACTACATCATTTTTCTAAAGACAAACTTTTAATAACTCTCTTCAACCCAATATTTATGTATAATATGCATGTTGACAACAATTTCAAAAGTACTATAGTTTAGTAATTTAACAATGTTTTTTTTCCCCTTATGCACGTTCAAATACCATAATTTTGTTACCTAGAATAATTGTAGATATGAAAGAGTCAAATGTTAATTTCTCTACTAAATGGGGGCTACCTCATACAAGCTCTGAATTGTGCTCCTCCTTGAATGGTCTCTCCTACCCTTTGGAACAAAACTTTAAAATGCCAAAATCCTTAAGCGTCATAACGTACTTTGATGGTGTATCTTATTTGAAGCACTTTCAGTTCGTGCAAACGTTGCCTCTAGAATGATTATTGAAAATTCCATGTGTCCTTTATATGGTGCTTTTGAAAAATCAATAGAACATTTCTGTCTGCTTTGTAATCTTGCTTACCACCTTTGAAAACCATCCCCATGAGAATTGATTCTTTTAGACAATGTGGGTACTCATTGTTGGGACTCGGGGAAACTCATTTGAGGTATAAAGGAGAGAGGCATAGATACAAATGAAGTTTTTCTTTTTTACTTTTATTGTGGTGGATACTATTTAGAAGGTTAAAAATGATAAAATATACAATGATTGTGTTCATAGTATTCTCCATCATATTAGCTAAATTGCCTTTTGTTTTGCAGTATATTCTTCTCTCTTCTATCACAACCTATGAGATGACTTCCTTTTTTCTTTGATTGACTAGATTAAAATCAATTGTGATGTTGCAGTCGAGTTGAAGTCTAGAAATCATTGTGTTGAAATTCTTTGTTTTTTGTGTTAGACATTTATATGTATAAACTGAAATGTATATGTTTAAGTATAAAGTGCGGAATTAATCAAACATATATGCACTATAATTAAGGATCGAAATACCTCCAGCCATTGATTCTTGAGCTTCAAACCCACATAAGCTTTGATCTGCAAAGGAAATTGACTACCATGGGTAATCGGGCTTCCTCGCTCTCTCAACTCTCTTTAGATGGAATTTGCTGTTATGAACAGAATGAGTGAGGAGCTCGGGGACCGAGACCCTATATTTATAGGTGAGATACTCCATCAGTATCTGTGTCACATTAATTGTCAGAATATTTTGACAATTAATTCAAGAAATCAAATCAGGTAATGAATATAGAAATCTGACCATATATAGAATATTACGTAATTGATTCTGTCCAGATTCAATGAATATAAAATATTCATTTATCAGAATCAATAATATTATTTTATTTCCTTAATTAGAAATATTCTAATATTCTCCCACTTGGTCAGCATTTAAACTAAAACATTCAAACCCAAACGTTCCTCATTATATAATAAACATACGAATCATAGCGACATGTCCTCATTATAAGTCGAGTATTATCTTCCATGTATTACGATATATTTATTATATAACAATGTACTTTATGTGGCAATGTACTTAAGTGAATAAACCCTAACCCTTATGTTTATTCAGGTCCTCTTACGATAATTTTCTCAGATGAAATTAAGGTGCACATAAATATGAGAAAATATCGAAATTAGAGTTTCATTAAATAATTTTTGGTTGTACAAATAAAATAAAAAAAAAACTGCATATGGGTTAACTGAATCCCATATTTACTTTATGATCCTTGAATTTGTGTTGCGGCATGCCTTTAGTCAAGGATCTATGCGATCACCCAATTCAGTTTGCGTGATTAATGACCACTTATCACGCCTTTTTATGGCTAAATACTTAATGTCGATATGCTAGCTTCGACCAGTACTCTTAGAGTTATTAGCCATAAATATTGTAGCTGAATTTATCGCAAAATTTTCTTAATGGCCTAATGAAACTGTAATTCTGAACTCTAGGCCTACTATGAAACTCTATAATACATCATACGAGATGTATCCTCAAAACAATAAATGAATCTGACTTCTATAGTGAAATAACAATCAAGATTCTCTACAATATAACTTACTGGTAATCTTAAGGACGTAATAAAATATTGATTTACGTTAATAAATACAACCAGTGAGATATGTTAGAATCTAATTGGTTAACTATATTTCCAGATAGTCAATTCATCTTAAAATATGTATGAATATAATTTTTAGTATCTTAAAGATACCTCATCACTTTGTATGAAAAATAAAGTGGTCTTAACTTTAGTTATTCTGATACTACTTAACGATCCTGAAACAAATGTAATGCAAAGTCTTATTCAGACTCTTAGGCATACATTAGGCTTCTAAAATAGAAGCAAATGAATGTTCTTAATTTATTCTCACTCCAGATCATTTTTCGAATGCTTTGGTTCGAGTTGAATTTATCACACTTAAAGATAAAAGTTATATCAGATGAATAATACATAATTTTATTTAATCAGAGATGCTGTGGCTACTCTCTAATTAATTAAAAATATATATATTATTTATATTCCTTATCTCAAAATAATAATTTGAGATATGAATTATTTCAACTTATATAGAAAACTTTTATCATCATTTGCAAGTAACATATTGTCTACGTATAAAACAAATATTACTCCCACTAACCTTCTGGTATATAATTATTTCCATAATTCTCTTTTCAAACCTAAAGGAAAAGATGATATAATACCAATTTGTGAGATGTTTGTTTTAATCTATAGGTAGACATCTTAAGCTTGCATATGTTCACCACTATTAGAGAAAAATCTTTATGGCAAATTTGTATACCTTCTTCTCTAGTTCACTGTTTGGAATTGATTAATGAATTGAAACAAGCAACAAATGCCAAGGTCTATAATAGAATCTTTTATAAAAACAAGTGAGAATGTAAATCTCATTTGTTATTGATTCTTAGTTCAAAATGAACTTCTTAGCAATGAATATTCTTTTATATCTTTATGTTTCTCAATGTTGCCTAATGAATATTATTGGTGAAAAAACCTATGCTTAATTAATGTTCTCCACCCCATTAGACAACTTTACTAAAGATAAACTTTATTGCTATTTAAGATATTCATTTCTTCATTCATGGCATATTGTACTACAACTTCAATTCTTTATCATTCTATAATTTAATTTGTGTCTCAAATTAATATTGTAGTTGAACTCTTATTGTACAAAATGTAATCACTAGAAAACATTGATCTTACTGTTCTAATAAGTCATCTTAAGGATGTACCAACAAACTCTTAAAAGAGCAAATGGTTCAATAACATGTTATTTTAGAAATTGTAAGCAATTACTAAATAACATAACTTATTAGAATTTTACCAATGACTTGTATATTATTAATGATTAGTTATGAATTCTCAACAACCATTAATCTTAAGAGATGTTGTGAATCATAATTAATCTAACACTTGAGGTGGAAGTTTGAGAAAATATGAATGATCTTTCTCGAAAACTAGGTTCCTAGATTGATCACTCCCACTGATCAAGTCAATTCTTAATTCCACAATTCTAGTGTTGTGAGATGGATAATAAAATATGTAACCCTTAAACCTTATAGCTTTTCAAATGAAATATGCTCATTTATTGTTTAGGGCCCAGATCTTTTCTTTGACAATTGTACTCTAACTATATATGCGTATTTATAAAATGTGTACATGTCATCAAGTCAGTTTTCAACCTTATCACAACTCAAAATATGTTTGAGAAACAACTTTGGTTAGAACACGATTCGATATGTACACCCCATTGTTGAGTATCAATAGACAAAGATTTAGGAAAGATTGGAGTTTGCTATGTAGGCTCCACCCCATGTCCAAAAAATGCTTAGTTTCTTAAATCTGTTACACACTATAATTTGGGTGTACCAAGCATATGTATCGGGCAATGAACCCATGCTTTTAAAGAAACTTTACAAATACACTGGGAGTTTATCCATACTCACGAATTTTGATGTAGTATTCTCCATTTTATATTTGATCTCACTATCTTAATATGCAAAATGCACCATTTCTCTACTTAAGATTTAAATGTCTTTGAAACATATAAATCCATACTTTTGTAGAAAAATTATTTATGTGAGTAATCGTTAAAAAAGAGATGCAAAATTTGAGTCCATGTCTTCAAAATTAATTGACTTGTATGATTTCTAATATGATAGAATTCTAGTATGCACCGATTTTGACTTGTTGGAATACATATTCTTAATGAAATTCACACAAGTTCTAAATAAAGTTAGTAAAATCAAGTGTAATGAAGATCCCCACCATTTACTAACATTTATTCTATTTATGGAGATATGTTCCATAATTTTTGGTGCTATAATGTAGAAGAATTCTTATTAATAACACATTTCTTATTGTCAGATTGAACTTGCATATCTTTATGAGTGACATCATTTGTAGTAAAGACCTCTAAATGTGTCTAAATCAAGTTTCAATAGAATCTTGGAACATAAAGATCTTCGCCAATTTTAAAACAAAGCCACTACTATATTGCTTGTTCCTTAAACTTCTAAATGTGAGAAGTTATCTTGTCTGTGGATAAGATTTGCTCACAGTTACTGACTTTCTTAGGTTTATTTGTAAACCTTGCAAGAAATTATGAATGTGGAATAACAATCTAAAATAATCCACTATGTGTTAATAATCACATTAACTATATTAGAATGAATTCATACACAATAAATTAAAATTTATTGGTGATAATAAAGTGTGATTTATTTTTTTTAATTATACAGTAAAAACTGTACATTTTAGATTAACTTATCAGAATAAATTTTTGGAAATTTCTACTGGTATGGAAGAAATTTTCTACTAGTATGGAAGAAATTTATGAATAGTGATATAATAAAATTACATATATAGTTTTGAGGTTTAAATGAATCATGTTTTTACCAATGAATAAACATGCTTAAATATGAAATCTTATTAAACAAAAATTGCCTGTGGGCTAAATTTTTAATTTAATAAGATTAGATTTAGATGTAGATTATGATAGATTTACACAATTTATGAAAAACTTAAAGTTTAATATTTCTATCTCAATGAAAGGTATGAAACACTTAATTATTTATAAATGTTTCTAAATTTTATACTTTATTATAAAATTATTAAATTAAATCTACATAATTTCCTGTGGGATAAATTAAGAGAATTTAATTTAATATATTAATTATGTAAATATAATAAAATCCCTGTAGGGTAAGATTATTATGTTCACATAATTCATGTCTATTATGTGATATCTTAATCCACTTAATATATATAATTTTATATAATTAAGGATGTTGTGGCTACTCCCTAATTATTTAAAATTATGTGGTTCACTAGACACCAAAGTATAAACTGAAGATTAAAATTTTACTAAATCCAAAATTGCCTGTGGGCTAAATTTTAAATTTAATAAAATTAGATGAATGATAGATTTAATTAAACAATTAGTTTTGGAAAATGAAGGTTTATTATCTATCTTTAATTAAATTTGTGATAACACTATTAAATTAAATCCCCATAACTCCCTGTGGGGTAAATTAAGAGAATTTAATTTAACATATTATCCTAATTAATTATACAAATATAATAAAATCCCTGTGGGGTAAAATTATTATACCTATATAATTAATTACAAGTTATGTCCATTAAGGTGAATTTTAATTAATATATAATTTTATACAAATAAGGATGCTGTGGCTACTCCCTAATTATATAAAATTATATTTTCACTTTGACATTAGGTATTGGGCTCTACCTAAAAGTAATTTCGTTATTAACATAGTAGACAATCACTGAGATTAATGCTCCTAGTGTGGTCGTCCGAAGATCATTAAAAACCGTTCTAGATATGAGCATTTGTCCCAAATTCATGTTTTCTTATGTCAAACCACAAAATTACTTACATTTTATTCATATTTTATTCATTTTAGGAAGTTTTATGAATATTTTATGAAGTTTTATGAAACTTAATGTGCTATATAAAATATTCAACCTATCTTAATGTTTGAATATTTCTAAATATATCTACACTACTACAAAGTTGGCTTTTCCCAACGGTTAATAAGGGGGTAAATTATGAAAACCGTTGGAAAAGGTAAGGGAAGATGTTTCCCAACGGTTTAGAACCGAAACAAAGAAACCGTTGGGAAAAACTAATGCCAACGGTGGAGAACCGTGGGCAATACTAAGTGACATTTTTTTAAAAAAAAAAACAGTAAATGCCAATAGTTTATAACTGTTGGGAATACTTAGTATTCCCAACGGTTTTTAACCGTTGGGAATACTAAGTATACCCAACAATTTATAACTGTTGGGAATAGTTACTATTCCTAATAGTGATAAAATATTGGGAAATATTCTTTTTTAACATACCAAAAAAAATTTTTAGATTTAAAAAAATACTTTTTTTTTGCTTAATAAAAAAATTGTATTTTATAAAAAAATACTAAAAAAAGTTTCAAATTTTAAAAAAGAAAATTGTACATTTTCTCTTAATAAAACAAATTTGTATTTCATAAAATAAAATACCAAAAAAAGTTTCAGATTTAAAAAATAAAATGTTTTTTTTTTTGCTTAACAAATTTATAATTTGAGAATTAATAAAATTAGGAAATAGAATTTATATATTTTCAATTAAATGATAGTGTTAGAAATTAGTTGTATTTAAAAATTTAATGTGAAAATTATTTAAAAAAATTATTGTAAAAGAGAAAAATTATTGGAGGACTAAAAATTATTGTACAATATTTAAAGTCCTAAAATAATATTGGAGAATTATTTTAACTTTAGTTAAAAAATGTATTTAATAAAAGAAGTTTATACATATTTTTTAATGAAAAACTACAATTTGGGATTTATTGAATCGTTTATTATGTAAGAAAAAACCAGAAAGCAAAAACCCTAATTTCACTCTACCCTCAGCTCGATCAGATCTCCCTCTCCAATCATCTCTCTCTCTCTCTCTCTCTCTCTCTCTGATCGTCTCTAGCTCCGATCGTCTCTCTTCGACCGCACCCCGCGCCTTTGTCCCCTGGCTGAGCTCACATCCGACGTCCCTGTCTCTGATCTTTCCTTTACATTTTGTAAGTTTTATCTTTCTAGATCTTTGTTTATAGTTTTTTTATTGGGCGCTTCTCTGGTGGATATTATTGTGGTGAAGAGCACAAATCTGAAAAGTGGCTTCGACACCAAGTATTTGGCTACTGTTCTTGCCATTGGTACCGAGTGTGATATTGGTATTCAAATCCTCTTTATTACAGCTTTCTTTGAAATGTCTTTGTTCTATATAATATATTTTTTGTAACAACCTATATTCATACACATATATTACTGATTGTTTAGTTTGAGTTTTTTTTTTTCAAATTTTCTAAGGCATTATTTTCCCATTTGAGTAAATTGTGAGATAGTGAGTTGTTCAGTAATGACGGGAGTATCTCTCTCTTTTTTATTGTAGAACTTGTGCAATTTTTCCCTTTGTAATAAATACTTTCTTTTAGGAGTTGTTTTGAGTTGTAATAAATACTTTCAAATTTTCTAAGGCATTATAACTCTACATTCAACAGAGAAATTGTTTTGAGTCTCGATATGGACCAAGTTAGGAGTTGATTTGTATGAATTTGCAACTCTTAAATGGTTGAACCTCTGTGCTGCCAGGAAATTTTTCTTTAGAGGCCTTGTTCAATTTGTAGTCTAAGCTGCAATTTTTATTCTTATGCAGGTTTAAGGAATAGGAGGCACTTGGTTCTCGATCCTTCATCACTGAAATTATCGCTTCAATTTCAGAATGGAAGATACATACTTTGTCTCTCAAGGTTTGGTTTTTGTGTTGTATTTTCGAACTTACCATGGCAATGGATTTTTATATATATCTATATATATATGAATTTGTATAAACAACAAGATTGTATTAATAAGCAATGATCATTGTCTTTAATATATATGCAATCACATTATTAGGAGCAGAGAAACATGTGTAATTCAATAAATGAAAGAATGGTCATTGCTGCACATTATAAACCAACTTGGTTGTGAGTTGAAAACTCTCAATTTCTGAATTTGATAAACTACATTCTTATTGTATTTGATTCTCATTGTACTTATAATTAATTATAGTTACAATAAGTGTCTTTGTGCATATTTTTTAATTTTTGAAATGATCGATTTAGTTTTATCTGTATGATTATTAGAATTCGGGAAAAACTATAAATACATATATCTTTGGGTTCACAAAGTTATATTCTCATTCTAATGTTGTAGGCTTTAGCTTTGATTGCTATCAGCTCTTCTCAGCAAGCTTCTGTTTGAAGGTAATTTTAACATTTTCCTCTGTTTCGGAATTCTTTTTATTTAATGTTTGTTTTGTAAGCTTTACTTGCTTTCAAAGCTTTCATCTTATATAAAAATCTTGTACATTAAGGACGAGACTGCAGATTAAATAACACTACATTTAATACACAATACACATTCATTCATCCAATCTTTGATAATTTGAAATGAACATTACATTTCTTATTATAATTTTTGTATAATGGTAGTTTGCTGTAAAGTATTGGAAAAGATAATTTTTTTGTACTAGTTTGATGAAGTATTACATTTTCTGTAATTCTCATTTTAGACTTTCAATTGTTATTCAATTTGTTGTTTACAGAAAGTTTTGGAGAATAATGACAGTGTCCATTAATAGGGTAATATTATGGCAAGTTACCAAGACGATGCTTTTCCAGAGATGATTGATCAATGGGGCGGCAGAGAGGATGTCTTGCCCTGAAGCGACCTTCTTAATTACTTTTGAAATTAATAATATATGGATGTATAGATATAGGAAGAACATGAAAGGAAAAGAAAGAATAAATGAAAAAAACAAATTATTTTTATGATTCTGAAAAATATTGTAAATATAATAATTTGAATTTATGTTTTTGATTCTTATTTTATTAATTTTTATGTATATTATTATTTTGTTGAAATTTATTTATATTATTACTGTTTATAATTATTTTTTTTTTAATCTACATAATACTTTTACCAACAGTTATAAACAGTCATTTAAAAAGATTTTTCCCAACAGTTGTAAACCGTCATTTAAAATAATTTTTCCCAACAGTTATAAACCGTCTTTTAAAGTTCTGCATTTTTATGACACCCACATAGCCAACGGTTATAGGAACCGTTGGGAAATAGTATAAAAGACAGTTATAAACTGTTGGGAAAAGCCAATTTTGTAGTAGTGCTAGCACTATAAAAGGAATTTATGTATAGCATTTAAATCATACAAATCTAAATTAATTGCATTAAACATAAATTTGCCAAATAAATACAAATTAATACAATTATTGTATGATAATAAATTAAATGCTTAATTCCATAATATATAATTAATTATGCATTTATGACCATATAATATCTTAAATATTTATACTAATAATTAATTTGTATAAATAAGGTAATTATACAAATTAGTACAATTAATTATATGGAATGAATTAAATGCAAAATTAAAGACTATACTTAATGGCAGATTTTTCAAATTTTATTAATTTAAACAATAAATTACATAAATTTGGTAATAAATAATTAAATGCACAATTATACAAATTGTACAATTATTACATGCCTAAATAAATCATGTAATTAATTACCATATTAAAACAAATTTCCATTTTCAGTTTATACTAAATAACATATTAATTCTAAATATATGTATTAAATTAAAAATGGAAATTAATGAATGTAATTTATTGACTAAATTAACAATAGGAGAATAATTTATATTTCCAAATAAATAAAAAATATATATAAAAAAAAAAATCGAAATTTTTTCCCTTTTTTTTTTATTTTTTTGAAAAATACACTGCCATAAACGACATGATAAAATTTCCTTAAACTTCCAAAAATCATGAAATCAATTCCAAATGAATCTAAATGCAAAAATTAAGACATTCATATAGATTTTATGCATCGAAAATATATAAAACAAAGACTTTAAAAATCACCAAAATTTTTTGAAAAATAATTTTGAGATTTCTTTGTTTTTTCAAAGTGGATTTTCATGCTTAGAACAATCTATATTAATATATGAATGTATTAATACATATACAATATATATATAAATATATACAGAAAAATAAAAATACTGTATGTATATATATAAACATGAAATGTATATATGTATATATTTGTATATAGCATTTAGATATATAAATATATATATATACAACATATATACGTAATGAAATGAAGAAAATATATATATATGTATATGAATATATCTATATATATATGAACTGAATGAATAAACAAGTATATATGTATGAAAATATATATGTATATATATAATTGGGATTGAATGAATATGAATATATAAATATATACACAAACGAAAATAAATATATATATCAACACTGAATTAAATATATATATATAAACACTGTATATACGAGTATATATATATGAAACTCAAACTAAATCAAGGCAGAGATAAAAACCGCTCTGATACCAACTGTTAGACATTTATATGTATAAACTGAAATGTATATGTTTAAGTATAAAGTGCGGAATTAATCAAACATATATGCACTATAATTTAAGGATCGAAATACCTCCAGCCATTGATTCTTGAGCTTCAAACCCACATAAGCTTTGATCTGCAAAGGAAATTGACTACCATGGGTAATCGGGCTTCCTCGCTCTCTCAACTCTCTTTAGATGGAATTTGCTGTTATGAACAGAATGAGTGAGGAGCTCGGGGACCGAGACCCTATATTTATAGGTGAGATACTCCATCAGTATCTGTGTCACATTAATTGTCAGAATATTTTGACAATTAATTCAAGAAATCAAATCAGGTAATGAATATAGAAATCTGACCATATATAGAATATTACGTAATTGATTCTGTCCAGATTCAATGAATATAAAATATTCATTTATCAGAATCAATAATATTATTTTATTTCCTTAATTAGAAATATTCTAATATTTTGAACACTGCTTTGATGTTTCAACACTCTTTTGTTCTTTTTGAATCGAATTGTAGCTCTGTAAATACGGGTACAGAGATTGTTAAGTTATTATCTCTTGTTTCAAATATTTGTAATTATTTTAGTCAGTTTTGAGTTGTAATTTTATTAAAATAGTTAGAAATATAATAGTATGGCTCATAATATTACTAGATGGGTACTTAATTTAAACATTATTGTTTGACCTGTTTGGTTTTTCTAATGAATCACTTTATTCTCAAAAAAAGAATAATTGTAGATATGAGCTTAGGAAACTTGTTTAGTACAATATCTAAAAAGAGATGTATTAGTATATTCTTTTTTTTTTTTTAAATTCATGTCAAAGCACTTAAAATATATATATATATTTATTTTCAGAATTTTAGAAAAATCCACGTGTCAAAACATAAAAGGTTGACCTCAAAATTTGTAACCTTTATTGTATTTTGCTAAAAGTCAACAGGGTTGTGTTGACCACAGTGCAAAATTGTCTGAAATGTATAGTATTGGACATCACAATCAACATTTCTATAACTATTCATAACAAAAAATTAAACAAAAAAAAATCTTCTCTATAACTATTTGAAGTAGACAGAAGTAAGTCTAGTAATTGTTTGGTTATTTCATTATGTGACAATTTTGACTTTTTTTTTCTGAGATAATTTTGACATTGATTTGATAGGCCCTTGATATTCCACCAAGCCCAACCTCAAGCCCTATAGATGAAGAAACTGTAAACCCAACTAGGTCCGTTTCCAGGCCCAAATGTTTATTGAGAAAATTATTGGGACAAGTTGAAAAATACCCATTTTATTAATCAATCAATCAAATTTACCTCTAATTTTATATTTATTTGAAACATACCTCTTTTTATATGTATTGTACCCAAAATACCCTAACATAAGAAAGTCACATGGAGAGTATCTTGAAGTGACAGGGCAAAATTGGTACAATGTTTAAAAAAAGAGGTAAAAATGATAGACTTTAAAAAAGAGGGTAAAAATAAAAGAGGACAATATAAAAAGGGTATAGTGTGTAATTTCCTCAAAAAGTATTAGGGATTTTTATAAAAATATTAGATTTTGGAGAAAAATTTACAATTTTACTGTTATATGAAATTTTTTTATAAAAATACTATCTTTTTATAAATAACAGTAGAACAACTAAAAAACAACTATAAGAACAATAGTGAAAACTTAACACTGTACATAGTATTTTTATAAAAAAATTTTGCCCCACAGTAATAAAGTAAAAAATTTAAAAATTTAAGTATGTGGTGTAAAAATCCTAAATTATTATGCTACATTACAAGTGTGTTTTTTTTTTTTAAATGTTGTAGTTTGCAAAGTGATGAAATTTAAATGTTAAAATAGCTAGTATTATGAATTATTACATATATAATACAACAACCATGAAGATAATGTAATTTGCTGGGGTTATTTCTTTCTTTGAAATATAAACAGATGAAGGGAGAAAGATTATGATTATTTTTTAATTGTTAAATATTATTTTAGACTCTATATGTTATAAATATTAAGGATTGTATTTTCTAAAATATATAGTCTCAAAGCTCAATTTTAACACCAATTTTTTTTTTTTAAATATAACTATCCTGAAGTCAATTTCTTGTATTATTCTAATTATAAACATTTCTAACTCAAATTATTGTTAAGTATTATTTTGATAATCTTGTCATAATTACTACCATGTCATTAAGTATAATATTTTAGTAAATATTTGTTTGTATATATATTATAATACTTAACAAAGAAGTGAGTGTAAAAAAATATGACAACAATTCACTAGTAGATTTATAATAGTAATAAATTTGTCATATGGTTTAATGTTTTCATTACTCTATTGATTAACTCACTTTTTGATTAAACTTTTATACACTCAATTCAATTATTAGCAAGAGGACTCAAGTATTTGGGATGTAAAATAATTATTGAGTAATAATAATTTTTTATTTTTTTTAAAGGGAGAGTAATAATAAATATTAAGTCTTTATAATAGTTCCATCATTAGTAAAACTTTACATTCAATTAATTATTTTTATTGATTTATGAGCTTTCAAATTTTAGTTCCCATCCTCCTTTTACATAGAGTGAGGATTCGGGTTGTGAGTTTAAGTTTTCAGACTTAAATCACCTAATAATTGTAAATACACATGTAAACTTATCGCCTTATTTTACCAACTTCGTGTATCGCAACGAGATCGGAGAAATGCCATAGACCATTTCTTTTTGTTTTAGAATAAAAATTAGAATAAGATCACCAAATAAAATATCTGATTGAGTCGTTAATAATGTTGTTTTATTTATGATGTGTTTCATGACCTTGCTAAAAATGTGCACAATAATTTATCAACCACATCGTTTCCAAGACCTAACAATCCAAATTCAAATCTTAATATTCCATTTTATTCATTTCATGTGAAACTCTTTCTAGTATGGTACACTTAAAACACTTATATTATTTTGTAATATTATAAGAATACAATAATAGAAAAAAGAAACAAATAGAGATAGCAACATATGGTGTCAAATAATAGAAATGAATGAATGTGATTTGTTCAATTTCTAATGGATGAAAGTGAGCCACGTTTAACACTCTGTCTTGACCCCAAATTTTCTCAACTTCGTAAATAATAATGTATATTTTTTTAGAAAATAAAAAATTGAAGAAATATATTGGGGCTTTTATAAAAATATTAGGTTTTGGGTAAAAATTTATAATTTTACTGTCACACGATTTTTTTTTTTTTTTTTTTTTTACAAAAGTACTGTCTTCTTATAAAACAACTGTAAAACAACAAAAAAGAATAATTAAAGCAACAGTGAAACAACTAAAAAATAACCATGGAACAACAGTAAAAACTTAACACAGTACACAGTATAAAACTTATATAGTATTTTTTAAAAAAAATCTGTCTCACAGTCAAAATGTAAAAAAAACTAAAAATTTCAATATATGGTGTAAAAACCCAAATATATATGCTGGTTTAATTCTAAATATTATTGTAAATTTATGATAATAATTCAAATGACAAAACTATAAATAAATAATGCCAAATTTATCAATACACCAAGTTAATTTATTGAAAAAGGCTAAATGATGCTATTGTTATTGATACAATTTAATATTGAGTCTCACTTATAATAATTATAGAAAATCGCTAATCATTTATAAAATACTATATTACTAACTACATAATAATAAGAGTAAGTACTATTTTAGACTTTATGTTTTGTAAAAGTTAACGATTAGACCATCTGTTTTGTTAAATGATAATATAGACCCTATATTTTCTATAATTGTAAAAATAGGACCCTGAGCTCAATTTTCGGCAATTTGTTTTTTTTTTTTTTAATATAATTAACTTGACGACAATTTTTAACACGAACAGATACATAAAATGTAACTAATTTTGACATAATATCTCAATATTTGATTATTATTATGTTTTATTTTGAATTAATTACCATTTGGAAAAATGCAAGATTCATTTTATCATTCAACAAAATAGAAAGTCTAATTAGTAACTTTTACAAAACACAAGATTCAAAATGATATTTATCCTAATTATAATAATACTCTAATTTATTATATATAAATTTATTGAATTATTTTGTTATTTAATTATTTTTATAACAACCCCCAATAATACCTAAAATGGCGTGCATCACGATTATTATATTATATAATTTATCATTGGAAGAGATTACTATATAAAAATATATTTTTTGTTGGTACTTATAAGTGTATCTAAACCCTATCTTGACAAATTGGTTGGGCTACCTTCAGATCCAGATCTCCCTTCAATCAAAGATCATCACCGGGCCCACTCCAACTCCTAGGCCCATATTCATTGCTATCATGAGGTGGCATCTTACTAATTATTAGCAATTATTCGCGGTGCAATTAGTGCGCGTTGTAATTTTTTTTTTTTTCAAATTAAACTGAATATGCGATTTTTATAATTTTTCAAACTGTAACCGCACAGTGAGATCTTAAAACCGCAAAAATCACACTGCATAAATACAATGTGGTGCAGCGCGATTTGAGCGGTTTACACTATCATCGTTATAAAATATTATAATGGAAATTTAAAAATCAAAATAATAAAGCCTTACCAATACAAAACAAAAAATCTTATTAAAGTCTTAACATCATGTATAATAATTATCAAGTCATTATATTGAATTATCTCTAAAAAAATAAAATAATATGTACATATTATATATATTTGTTCTTATATAAAAAAAATAAAAATTATATTGTAAAAATTAGTAACTTTGTAATGTATAGTGCAGTGTGGTTTGAACTGCAACTATTAAATTTAATGTATTTTATATTTATTTATCAATTTTTGTTTGTTAATCAATTTAATGTTTATTTTTAAATTGTTAATATCAAGTTTTTTTTTTCTATTAAATTGATATATATATTTTTTTTTTTAAAAAAAAAGAAGCAATAAAATTTTGGTCATCCACGTGTCTTTTTTAACTCTTTAACATAATGGTGATAACGGTAGACATTAAAATGTAACATTGGGTGGTTTTGCCATTAAAAAGAAATTTAAGGTATTTAAGTGTGTAAATTTATAAACAATAAAAATTTATAACGCAATTACTCCTACAATAATAAGGGTAAATACTATTTTAAATTTTGTGTTTTGTAAAAGTTACTAATTGGACCATCTGTTTTGTTAAATGGCAAAATAGATCCTATATTTTCTAAAATTGTACAAATAGGTTCCTGTAAACTAATTTTTTGTCAAAATAAAACTTAATAATAATCTGATCTAGAGATGTTATGACAAAGCTAATTATATTTTTTATATTTGTTCGTGTTAGAAATTATTTTAAAATTTGTTATATTAAAAAATAAAATTGTTGAAAATTGAGTCCAGAGTTCTATTTTTATTATTTTAGAAAATATAGAGTCCATTTTGTCATTTAACAAAACAGAAGATCCAATTAGTAACTATCGAAACACAAATTCTAAAATAATATTTACCCTGATATAATAATAATAATAATAATAATAATAATAATAATAACAATAATAATAATAATAATAGAAAATGGAATCAAAATGACATATAGTACATCTAGTTGTGTTTCCATGGTGTCACTTTCACATTTTTTTTTTTCTTTTTCTTTTTAGAGAAAGAAAAACATAGGTTCACATGTTTTTTTTTTTTTTTTTTTGTATTAATTAATCTCGAATGTTCTCCCTAAAAAGTACCAATTTTGATTGACAATGAGATATATGGACTATTTAATAAAGGTACTCTCAACACATAATTTATAGGCTAATTAGTAATTTTTCTCTCGAACTTTGACATGTATTAAATCGTGCCTCCTGAACTGTTTTGGCTGTTAGAAATTCCCCCTAAACTATTGAGATTGTTAAATTTAAGGACTTTTATCTAATTTCATTCAATTTTACTGTTTCAGTGATTGTTTATGTACTAAACCATGCTCCCTAGACTTTGATATCATGCCCCTCAGACTTTGATATGTACTAAATCATGTCTCTTGAACTTTCATCCATGTTAGAATTTTTTTACTAAAATTAGACAAAAGTCCTTAAATTTAACAATCTCAATAGTTCGGGGGGAATTTTTAACGGCTAAAAAAGTTCAGGAGCACGATTTAGTACATGTCAAAGTTCGGGAGGAAAAATTACTAATTAGCCTAATTTTTAATATTTTTTTTTGTACTTGTCTAACTTAATTGTTGAGAAAATGTATAATAATATTTTTATATAGTCTAGATAATTTAATTTTATTAGGGTTAATTTGTATTTATTCATTTAATATTTTTATCAAATATTAACTAAATATTTTATAGCATTAAATGATAAAAAGGAACCTTTTTCTTCTTAAAATAATGTGGATTTTATAGCAGTACAAGCTATTCGAAATTTATTATGTAGGTGGCGTTTAATAACACTTTTTTAATCAGTTTTCTGTTTTTAAAATTGGAAAAGTGAAAATATTTTTCAAAAATATGTTCTATAAAACTGTTTTTATTTTTTAATTTTTTTTTAATTGAGAATCAAAATTTTAAAAACAAAAAAAAAAATCACTTTCAATATTTTTTTAAACAGTTTTTTTTACTTAATCAATATAAGTTAATTTAATTAATTAATCATGCTTTATAACAAATTTATTAATTATATTATTTAAAATATTTAAATTTATTTACTTATTTTATTGTTTAATAAAATTAGTTAGATATATTTTTTTTATAAATATATCTAAAGTTAGATTAAATTGTATATATTTAAAAAAATATAAATAAAATGTATTAGATTTAATTTTATTATTATTATTATTATTTAATTTATGATTAGATAATAGCAATTAATATAATTCTAAGTAAATATGGATTGTATGTTACTAATTCCTACTAATATCTAATTGATCTTTATTATATATATATATATAAAAAAAAAATGTGTGAAAAATCAAAACATTAAATTTAAACCTTTATTCAATAAGGTTTAAATGATTGAGTTAGTTATTGAACTTAAATGTGCCTAGCTAGTCCCCTTCTTGGATTTTAAATATTAACCAAAACTTCAATTTTCTTCTTCATTATTATTATTATTATTTGTTAATTAAATGTGCATTGATTTAAAATTTAATTGTATACATATATACATATATGTGCTTTGTCAACATCAAGTACTTATGGAGCTTTGTTCACTTGGTGCAAGTTATCTCAATTATATGACTTTGATAGTGACAATCTTAGCACATGAAAAAACATGATGCAATAATTTCCTTACAAAATATTTATTATTTTTTTGATTTAAACGTTTATATATTACAATCATGTTTTACCTGGGACTCAAACTCAAGACCTCCAAGACACACACATCCACTTATGGCCACTTGAGCTAACCTCAAGTAGTTTACAAAATATTTATTCAATTATATATATTAAAAATTCTTTCAAAAAAAATATATATATGTTAAAAATAATGCTAATTAAATTTAATATAAGCTATAGTAAAATTATGTTAAATTTAACACAAAATATAATTTAACATTCTTGATGTACTCAATATTTTGTTTGAGAGACTATATTTTAGAGATAAATATTAAAAGAATATATAATTTGATAAAATATCCCTATTAATAATGTGTTTATATATTTAAGTAACTAGTCTAATAATAAGGTTCCATTATAGCATCCAAAATGGAGTAAATTAACATTATTTATTCAGTTGCTTAAATAGGCATTCTTCTTAAGAAGAGAACAAAAAATCAAACTCTTTTTGATTGTAAATATAGGTAGCATTGTTCATTTGGGTCAAGTAATTAGAAAATTGATGTACACCTTACACATACACAATTAATATATATCCTTAAGGGAAATTCTTCTAACCTTTACTTGTAATTCCAATTCTAGCATTTGAAGACTTATTAGTTGCAACATCTAGCTAGTAACCGAATTTGCTATAATTTTATGGACTATTTTTAAAAATATGGGAAAAATTATTAAGGTTATGATAAATATTGCATAAAAAGTAAATGTCATTAAATATGACATTATCTAACCAATCAAACTAAAAATATTAGAAAAAAACCATATAAAACATTAAAAAGAAATCTGAATTTAAGATTTATAAAAAATAAAAACTTAATTAAATTACCATAAAAAATATTAAAATTCTATTCATATTTATTTTTTTAAAAAAATAAAACAAAATAAAACTATAGTGATCGCCGGAGTTGTCACTCGTGCCGGAAAAGTCACCGGAGTTTGCTGCCCAGCGGAAAAGTCGCCAGAGTTGCTGTCGGCGCCGAAAAAGTCGTCAGAATTAGCATTGTTGCTGGAAAAATCACCAAGAACTGGTTTCTTGGTGATTTTTCCGGTAATTTTACTGGTGACAATGCCAATTCCGATGACTATCCTGTAGTTTGATGTCGGTGCCGAAAAAGTTGCTGGTGTAAAAAAAAATCGCCAGAGTTTTTGCTGGCATAAAAAAAATCGTCAGAATTGGCATCGTCACCAGCAAAATCACTAGAAAAATCACCAAGAAAGTGGTTGTTTCATCAAGAAACCGATTTCTTCACCAAGAAAGTGATTTCTTCATTAAGGAACTAAATTTGTTACACAACAATAATAAAGATTATGAAAACAAAACAAAATGATATACACTGAAAATAATTAAAACCAGTTTCATCAATCAACCAAATAGAGAAAAAAAATACAAAAAAAATTACCAAGAAACTTGTTTCTTCATCAAGAAATTGGTTTCTTGATGAAGACAAGAAACTAGTTTCTTGGTGATTTTCTGGGGATAATGCCAATTCCAACGAATTTCCCAGAGTTTACTGTCGGTACTGAAAAAGTCTTCGGAGTAGCTGCCGGTGTATTAGTCGTCAGAGTTGCTACCAATGCCAGAAAAATAGTCAGAATTGCCATTGTCGTCAGAAAAATCATCGAAAAAATTATTTTCAGTGTATATCATTTTGTTTTGTTTTCATAATCTTTATTATTGTTGTGTAATAAATTTAGTAGTAGAGTTTACTGGTGATTTTTAACCAATTTCATAATCACCGAAAATTCTTTTTAAGTTTGATAAAATTCTTGTCTTTTTTTTTTAACGAATTGTTTGGTATATGGAGTAGTAGAGTTTACTGGTTTCTTGCAGTTTCTTGGTAATTTTTCCGGCGACTATGCCACTTCGGATGATTTTTTCGAAGTTTGCTGTTGGTGCCGGAAAAGTCGTCGGAAAAATTACTGAAAAATTCTGATTCATTCGTTGACAATGCCAATTCTGACGACTTTTCTGACGCTAGCAGCTACTCCGACGATTTCCGGCACCGACTGCTACTTCGGTGACTTTTCCGGCACCGACAGCAACTCCGACGACTTTCGGCACCGACTGCTACTTCGGTGACTTTTTCGGCACCGGCAGCAACTTCGGTGACTTTTCCGGCATCAATGACAAAAATAAAATTTCCTAAACAAATACAAACATTAAATATGAGATTTGAAAACCTAATTACATATATATGGCACATCAAATACCATAAAAAGACCTAAAAATAAAAAAATACCATATAAATTGGTCAAACTTAAATGTGCCATATTTATCATAAGAACTTTTAAAATCCCATAATAGGTGTAATTTCCTCTAATTTTATTACAACTAACTTCAGCTCATCTTTACTCTCTTTCTTATCTTATAGGCCTGATCTTAAGTATAGGCAAGTTAAACCTGGGCCTATCTAGTTCAGGAGTCTAAAAGAAATCTCTGTTTTTAAAATTATACATTTTTTTTACTAATTTTAAAAAATACTACAAATTTTTAAATAAGAGCCCAAAAATATTTTTTTTGTCTTATGACGGTATGACCTTATCACCTTATATATAGACTCTAAATTTGATCAACTTAGAGTTGAGACATTATAGTGTACAGTGAAAAAATTAAACTTGTATAATTGTGAAAGAAATTAATTTTAAGTTATTAGAGATATATTAAGGATAATAAGTTTAAGTTTTTATTTTTACTAAATATTAAAAAAAAAATCGAGATTTAATACACATTATCTCTCCTATCAAAGTATGATCAAACCGTTTTATAATTTGTAATTTGTAAATAGTAAATAAAATATAATAAAGTGATAAAATAAAGAATTAAGAATATTCGCATTTGGAGAAATTATAATTTTTTAAAGTGACAAAATTAAAATGAAAATAATGTCGGTGGTGTCCTATTATAAAATTTTCCATCTTTATAAAAATAGTTTAAAATAAATAATTTTACTAATGAAAAAGAAACAAATAATTGATATATTTGAGGGGCCAAATATATTAATTCATTATACATATAAAAAAATTATTTATAATATAATATAAGATTGTGCAATCTCCATCGAGCATTAATTGTTATGGTCACGTGATGTGTACTTCTCAGCATAGATTTAAATTTGAAAACATACTTTCATATGTGTAAATTTGTGTCGTGTTTATCGTGTCGTGCCATAAAAAAAATATGAGTTTTATCATATTATGACATTATTTTAAAGGATAGGCTCAGCACGGTTTATAAATCCGATATTTTTATGCTGGCCTATATTTCTTAAATGGGTCAATCTATTTTTACATTCAAATTTGAATTAGTGCTTTTTTTTTTTTTTTACATTTATTAGTTAAACATTAGTTTTATAACTTTTCTTTGAGCCAATTCATTTCCAAACGTTCTAATACCCATTTAAATAACATATAAGTGAATAATGTATCAATTTCTAACAACTAGAACTAGAAGATGCCCTCTTTGATTTCATAACCTCCACATGTAATAAATCTCTTAATATCATATCATTAAGTATGGTTCATGAGTTGCAAATTGCTAAAAGTGGTCATATATTTTCAAGGGTAGTTATGAGAGAGGTATTTTTGGGTTTTAGATAAAGTGGTCATATATTTTCAAGAGTGATATGCATTAGTTTAAGGATAAAATATTAAATATATGTAAGTATAAAAAATTAAATTTCCTAATTTAGTTTCTTAAAGATAAGAATTTATATTTTGTGGGTCTTCATAATAATTATTAGAGGCACTGTGTATATAGCTGTGGTGGTGTGCCCCCACTCATAATTTTTAAAAACACATGTGCATTAGTTCATAGTTCCTTACAAAGAAAAGTCAAAGAAAAAGTTAAAAAAGTAGGTAAAATATTTGATCTATTGTTTTGATATAATTTATATGGTAATATATTATTTATAAATTAATAATAGCTTGTCAATTACTATATAAAAGAAAATAATAATTAGAGTGGAAAATAAAATTAAGTGTATTATTTTTAAATTTTAAAAAATAAATTTACAGTACATTTCAAAAAAGTTATTTAAATATACTTTTTATCTCTTTTGGCATTTAAAAAAAATTAATCTAATTTTTTTTTTATTATTATCATATATATTATAGGTATTTAAAATAATTTGTAAAATTTTAAAATAGTTTATATTATTAAAAATAAGATTTAAATATTTTGTTATATAAGTGATTATTTTTTTTTTTGGGCGTAGAATTGTACTTTAAAAATTTACAGGTGATTCTAATTATTTATAACATACACGAACATAAAAAAAAAAAAAAATTAAAAACTCTTATAAATATCAAAATAAATTAGAAGTATATCGAAACACCCTTTTTAAAAAGTATACATATCATAGACTTATCCCATTATTTTAATTAATTAATTAAGTGTCTTAAGAATGTAATTAAGTAGAATATCCCTAATAAAAACTCTTACTTTATTTTTTTAATTTTCACTTATAATTTTGATCATTTGTTGATTATACTGTTTTGAAAACTCTTTTAGATTTATTTGAATAAATCTTTTATCTAAAATGCCAACTTTTATTACTGAAACAAATGTCATTTTTTTTTTCTTCAATACTTATCTTTTAATAATTAGCCCTTTAATCCTGTCTCAGTATTATAAAATATAACAATTTAATTATTTTTGTTGTAAGTTTATCTTTAATAATATATATATATATTTTTTTTTTTAAAAAAAAATAGATTATTTCAGATTTTCACCTTTCAATTATTACAATTCCTCACATGTTGAAATATAAAACTTTTGGTCAGTATATCACATGGCTAATAAAATAGTGACTTAATTGATGTGTCATTGTCACATAAATAATTCAAATCAACTTAAAATCAAAAAAATCTATTTTTTTTTATCAACAATTAATAAAAAATTTAAAATTATTTTATTTTTCTTTATTTATAATTAATAATAATATATAAAAAATTAAATTTTGAATTTTAAATTACACATGTGTTTCTCATATAATAATGACAATCAATATTTTATTAGCCAACTTAACTAAAAAAAGAAAAAATCAACTAAACCCTATATTTCAGCACATTCAAACAAAATTATATAACCCATAAAAAATTTTTAAAAATAGGATTTGGTAGTTGTAATAATTCGAAAACTAAAAATCAAAACAAACAAAAATATACTCAAAATAGAATAGACTTGTGTTTTTTTTTTCTACTAATTGATTGGCTAATAATTATGAAAGCTTAAAATAAATAGTAAGTATTTCTACAAATTATTAGCCAATGAGAACCGACAGATCCAATTACACTCGACCGCTTAAATATCTAATTTTGTTCTAAAATAAATAGTAAGTATCTCTGAAAATTATTAAAATAAAAGGGAAATTTCATATTTTTATATTATTATATTATTATTTAATATATATATTAAAAGGGAAATTTGAATTTATATGTTTATTAGATTGAAATTATTTTTTAATCTAAGTTAACCCATCTGAGTAGAATAGGCTAACATTTTATAAAATCCAATTCTACCCTTCTCATTTCAAACACCCAACCCTCTTTCTTCCTCCCTTATCTCTCTTGCTCTATGAACTCACTTCATTGACTCAAGCCCACAATATTGGTCCCTTCTCTCTACGACCACAGATCCAAGGACCCACAGACCTAATGGTCACTGCAGACCCAACGACTTATCCATCAATCACGACTTCACCATTAACAATATTGTCAAAAGAATAAATTGTATGATTAATATTTATTATTTGTGAGTAGATGTTAGATTTAGGGTCGAAAATGACCAGATTTGAGTTTTGAGCAAAAAATTGGTTTTTTTGTCAAGCCTGATGGTGGTCTGATGCCTTCCTGCTGTTAAAATGAGTAAAGGTTGAAGACAAATGTTCGATGGTAGTCCGATGGTAGCCCGATGATATGGTCTGATGGTGGTCCAATAGTAGTCCGATGCCTCCTTGGCGAGCTTAATGAATGAGGATTAACATCTATAAATGCAGAATTTGGTCCGATGGTAGTCCGATGATAGTCCGATGGTGGTTTGATGCTACTTTTTTTTTTTTCTTTTTTTTATGTACAAAAACATAAAATAACAAAAAAAAAAAAAATAAGTAGCATTGGGCCACCATCAGTATCGATGGAATGTGGAGTATAGATGGTGAAGTTAGAAGAGAAAAGCAGAGATAATAGTATAATGGGTATGAATATAAAGTATGCATATATATTTTATTAATTTTAATAAGTTTGTGTTAAATAATTTAATAAAAACTAAATGTATACATATAAATTCAAATTCTCCTATTAAATCAACAAGTTTTCTTATTTTGTGATAAAATAATAATAATAATAATAAAAAGAAGATTTAAAAGATGTTATGGTATGACATTCTTTTGTAGTATTTTTTTTTAAAGCTAATTAAGAATTTTGTTCTCTGAACTTTGACATGTACTAAATCATGTCCCCTAAACTTTTAAGGCCGTTAAAAATGCCCCATGAACTATTGAGATTGTTGAATTTAAGGACTTTTGTCCAATTTTAATAAAAAAGTCTAACATGGATGAAAGTTTAGATGACAAGATTTAATACATTTCAAAGTTGGAGGGGCATGATTTAGTATATATCAAAGTCTGAGGAGCATGATTTAATACATAAACAATCACTGAAATAATAAAATTAAATGAAATTAGTCAAAAATCTTTAAATCCAACAATCTCAATAATTCAAGAGATATTTTTAACGACGTTAAAAATGTATCCATATTATCAAGCATTGTTCTTATCATCTCTAAATTAGGATTTAACCCTCTTCTCTTCTAAGATTCGCCAAATCCTTTAAAATCTTTCTTGAATTAGTAAATTGGGTTTGAAAAACTAAAAGATAGTGAAACACAAGAGACTAGTTTTTTTTTTGAAAGACACAATAGACTAATTGATTGGGTAATAATAGTGACACATAAGAATTAATAGTCATAAACGATTAACATTATAATTTTGTTTCCATGCAGAAATTACATATTTATATATGTATATAAATATGTATAGAACGTGTGGCTTTGGGGTCATGCATTTCCTTTCCACTAAACACGACCAAAACACCAGAAGATACTCTGACTCTCTCTCTCTTTTTCACAACTCTTTTCTCTTTCTCTTTTTCTCTCTTTTATCCAAAATCAAACCATGGAAAACAATGGAAATGGAGTCATTGTTGGTAATAATACTAATATTAATGCCCCAACAACAATCACCATTAAAGGCATTCTTGGTTTGTTAATGGAAACCATTGATGATGCTGTGAGTAATGAAAAAAGAGTTATTTCTCTTGGTATGGGTGACCCAACTGCTTATTCTTGCTTTCACACACCTAATGTTGCTCAAGATTCAGTTTTTAACACTCTTCAATCTCTTAACTTTAATGGGTATTCACCAACTGTTGGTCTTCCTCAAACTAGAAGGTAAATTTTATTTATTTCTTTTCTGGGTTTTTGTTTGTTTTTTAGGTTCTTTTCCTCGTTTTTATCGAATTGAGTTTTACTTATTTGATTTCAGATTCTGGGTTTACTTGGAATTTGTTTAGTTTTTGAGTTAAAAGGGTTTTTTATTTTGAATCCCAATTGAATAAAAGTTGGAACTTGTTTTTTTTTTTTTTTTGTTCTATGACTAAATATGACCTTTTTGGCACTTTATAGCAGAAAAATAAAAAAAGGTACTTACTTTTGTTGACCCTTTTATTTGAAAAAGCTTAAATCTTTTCTGGTGATTCTTTTCATCTATTTATATATAAAAGAAATAGTTCAACTGTCAAAACAATGATAGGATGTGATGTCATATAATATTTCTTCTTTTTTCATAGTGATTTCAACCTTTCTCATTGTTATGTTAGTCTTTGTCTCAGATTGTTATACTAAGGACTTATTTGCAATTTCTTTGTAGCATTAAATACCTCTAAATATGAAGTTTTGTAGTCATTAATGGAATGTAGAATGAGATAATACAACTTTGGTTCATTGGGAGATTAGAACTGTCTCTAAGGGAGTGAGATTTGGGAGATTTATCTTGTTTCGAAGAGAACCTATTACCTATCACAACTGTGGTTAAAGTTAGTTTTTGAATAGAATTAATTTATGGAACTTGGTGAAAATGATGATTTTTGTTTTGTTAGGATCTTAGTATAGCTTAGATTGAGTAAAAATGTTGCTGAACTCAGTTATAAAACTCTTGTTTGAGCTCTTGAGAGGGCTAATCTGATGAACATTGGTGCATAATTTGTGTTATAACAGAGCAGTAGCCGAGTACTTATCAAGAGATCTTCCTTACAAGTTAACATCTGATGATGTTTTCATCACATCTGGTTGTACACAAGCCATTGATGTTGCATTAACAATGCTTGCTCGTCCCGGTGCTAACATATTGCTTCCAAGGCCTGGTTTTCCCATTTATGAACTCTGTGCTGCATTTAGACATGTTGAAGTTAGACACTTTGATCTTGTCCCTCAGAATGGATGGGAAGCTGATCTCGATTCACTCGAAGCTTTAGCAGATCATAACACCGTCGCTATGGTTGTTATAAACCCCGGTAATCCTTGTGGGAATGTGTACAGATATAAGTATTTGGAGAAGGTATGTATAGCTATATGACATTGTGTTTTCTGTTGTTTACTTGTTTTTCTTACTTTTAATGGTTATGTTCATTCAATTTAGGTTGCAGAAAAGGCGAAAAAGCTGAAAATTCTTGTGATTGCTGATGAAGTTTATGGACACCTTGCTTTTGGAGACAATCCCTTTGTTCCAATGGGTGTGTTTGGTGAAACTGTTCCTGTTCTTACTCTTGGATCCTTATCAAAGAGATGGATTGTGCCCGGTTGGCGACTTGGTTGGTTCGTCACAACTGATCCTTGTGGCATGTTTAGGGAACCAAAGGTGGTTTTCTAGCTTAAATGATTTCAAAACATTGTTATGTCTCCATACAGATTAAATGATGTTAACTCATTCTACTTGTGTTGTAATTCAGGTTGTTGAGCGTATTAAGAAGTATTTCGATATCTTGGGAGGGCCAGCAACCTTCATTCAGGTCAGTATTTTGAATAGATTTCTTCTGAGATTATGTAAAGAGGTACTAATTTCTGCAATTACATTCTGTCAAAGGCTAAGACATGTATGTTACGCCTTGATATTAGTCTCGGTAGTGTAATTGAATAGGATTTTTCGAGGTTGGTTTGGGCTCGGGCCTTCTTTTCGCACTATTACAGATATGAAAATAATGGGAAACATTGGATTTGATTGTCAATTGTTCCTATCAGAAATAAGATCGACTATGGATTCGAGCCATAGCACATGGTTTCATAAAACCGTATGATTTTTCGCGTTGTAGATTCTTATCCAAGACTTGTATCTTTTGATGATGCCATGTGAATCACTAGAAACATGTAAAGTGTATGCTTAACCCAATAACGAAAGTTTCTTAAGGGAACTGGAGCAGGCTACCATGAGATAAAAGATTTTCTTTCTAAAAAGATTCTATTTGAAATTATTATATATCCAAAGCTCAGTATTGAAATAATTTTAGAGTTTTTGCTTGACTTTGTCCATGTCAACAAATAATTCGAAATGCCTCGAAGACCTTAGTGGCCGAGATAATTGCTAGTCTAGCCTGTAAATTCTAAGATGGAGTCTTAAATGTGAGTATGTTGAATCTTGTGTGAATTGTTGAGTAAAATATTACTCAACGAGTTTACCAAGTTTCTCGATTAACTTGGGATTCTGTATCTGTTCTTGCTCTTATCAATAAACTAACTTTACAAGCAATTTAGTCATTTGAAAAGATCAAGAATGAAGAATCCATCATTTTTTTTCTTCGCTTTTTCAGGCAGCAGTTCCACGCATACTCGAGGAAACAGAAGAGATTCACTTCAAAAGAACTAATTATTTACTTAAGAAGAGCTCAGATATTTGCTGGGATTGGATAAAGGAGATTCCTTGCATTACATGTCCACAAAAACCAGAAGGATCTATGGTTGTAATGGTGAGAAAAATCGACACAATGCTCAGCTCGAAGCCTTGAAATCGAAGATTTTATAAGAACTACTTATGCTTATATTCTTTTCAATGAATGCTGCAGGTCAAGTTGAACATCTCATTACTAGAAGACATTAGTGATGATATTGATTTTTGCTTCAAATTGGCTAAAGAGGAATCTGTGATCATCCTTCCTGGTAAGAAATGAACTTCATATTTTAAATTTGCATGTCAAACCGAATATATGTCCTGTTGCGATTGCCTAATCAAGAAGGTTTTATAGCTCAAATGATCAGACATGTAGTTTGCTCTCAAAGGTTCAACGAATCCTTTCTGGGTACTTACATAACAATTGTTATAGTTTCCCGAACCCCAAATATCATAAGGAATCCTAGTTGAAAAATAAAAAACAAGGACCTAACACGAGAATCGCTATGCAATGCTGCAATCCCAACGCGAATGTGTGTGGCTCACCGAGCTTGTGTCGCTCTATTCGCCTAGTAGAATCCATCTAAGAAGGGGTGTTTCTTTTTTTTTTTGTAGGGACAGCAGTTGGACTCAAAAATTGGCTGCGAATTACATTCGCAGCCGATCCATCCTCACTTGAAGAAGCATTAAGAAGAACTAAGAGTTTCTATCAAAGGCATGCCATGAGAGTCTAAACATTCATATCAAAGATCAACCAAAATAGAAAAAGTGAACAACTTTTCTTGCAATTCTTTACACAATGGTGTTATCCTTATTTGGTCTAAATATCAACACACATGTATATATATATATTTATATATATGTGTGTGACCTTATTATATTATGTAAAATCAATTGTTCTAGTTAAAATTAAATAAAATCCACTATCAAAAAGTCTTAGGCCAAAGATTGTTTGGTTCTAACTTCTTTGTTGTGATAGTTTATTCATTATGTTATTTCTGTTTGTGTACTGAAATGGATTATGAGCAATAAAATATATGAATTTGTTCTACAAAGAAGTTTCTATACCACCTTAAAAATTGATTTTAGGTATAATTTGGGGATTTTTCATAATTAACCAAAAAAAGAAAAAAAAAGAAAAGTTTTACAAAAACACTCATGGAGAGTTTTTCAAACATTTTTAAAGATCAAAAGTTTGTTTTTATTTTTTGAGCCATTGTTTATTATTATTTTTTTCCCAAAATTTGAATTTTTATGTATTTGATATTTTCAAACTATTTTTTTTTACATGAAAGAAAAAAAAAGTTATAAGAAACTCTTGTTAAAAAAATTGTAGTTTACGTGGTTTGCTAACATATAATATGATGAAAACAGAAAATATTTAATATTTATTTAAATATTTATTTTAGTAATATATGATATATATAAGGAAATATATTTTAGTGCAAATAAATTTATTAGGGCTCGTTTGACAGTCTGTATAAAGGATATATTGTATTAAATAACAAATAACACTATGTTTGAATAAAATATTGTATTGTATTAATTATTACGACCATAAATTTTAATACAATATGAGTCGTATTATTTAATATATTACAAATGACATGTATTAGATTGCATTACAATATTTACAAAGGGTGGGGCCAACCCCAACCCCGACCCCAGAATTGGACCTCGGACCTAGACCGCGGACCTTGGACCCAAAACCCAACCCCAGCCCTAGACCTTAGACCCGAATCTAAACCCAAACCCGGGCCCCGGCCTAAACCCAAACCCGAATCCAGACTCAAATCTAGACTTGGGCTCGGACCTTAACCCTAGATTTGGACCCTGAACCCGAACTCAGACCGCGGACCCTGACCTCAACCTCGACCCCGAACCAAACCCCCGACCCCCACCTCGCCTCGGACCCTGGACCCAGACCCGAATTGGGGTCTAGGTCTTTGTTCAGGGATGGAGTTTGGGTCCTGGTCTGAGGCATGTCATGGGTCCAGGGTCTGGGTCCGGGTCCAAGTCTAGGTCATGGTCGGGGTTGGGGTTGAGTTTATTGAGAATAATTTATAATTTTACATAACCTGTTAGTACAAGTTAATACCAAACATAATATTCTATTAAATA
Source organism: Cannabis sativa (assembly GCF_029168945.1). Lineage (NCBI taxonomy): Eukaryota > Viridiplantae > Streptophyta > Magnoliopsida > Rosales > Cannabaceae > Cannabis > Cannabis sativa. Next base: position 2,035,108 of record NC_083607.1, on the reverse strand, counting down.
ATACTAATATAATACAACATAATCCAACACAATACAATACAATATATCACAATGTACCAAACGAGCTCTTATAGAGTTTTTTAATCAAAATTAATAACAATTTTTTCTAAAAGTTAGATTCTACCAACTTTAGCTTTTAGCAGCAATGCAATTTCTCTGTAAATTGTTCAATAAACTAATTTTTAATTGTTTACTAATCATCTTTATAACATAGTTCTTTCTAAAAAAATAACTTTTAGCTTTTCTAAATGTTATGTCGAATGGGCTTTTAATGTAACATATTTGTCTAGTTGTGTAATTATATGGTAATCGTATAACTAAATATAGTTACACTATATAAATATGTTTTATGAGAATTGGGTATAATCACTAAATTTTTTAAAATTTAAAATGTAATTATTAAACAATATTACTTTCAGTGTAACTACCAAATAATTTTTCAAATAATACAATAGAAATTCATATAAAATTATCATCTCACATTCAAACACTCACCAATTAGTAATTACACAATAGCAACTTCCAAATATGTCCTAATTATTATCACTCCAAATAATAATAATTAATGAAGCATCAAAGCTAAAAAGATGGTGACAAATACCAAGAACCATATGCACTCAAACAAAGAGGGGAATCATATTTGCTATTTTCACTCTATCCAAAATAATTAATTTTTATTTTATCTTTAATTAGTCTCACACCTAAATGTTTTTGTCCTCAACCAAAAATTAATAAAATAAAAAATAACATAAGATATATTTCTATATAAACTATCATTACAACAAAAGTTTCATTCACCATTTGAAATTTTTGCATCTCTCATCTAGTGATATATCAAAAAATTTGGTAACATTAAATTCTAATTGTGTTTTCATTTTATTTTTATTTATCATTTGTGAGAGTGAATTAAGAAGATTTGTAACCTTAATTAGTTTAATTAATGGTTATTTTGAAGGAATCCATGGAGGTTGAAAATGGGAATGAGCTTGAAGTTCATGTGTTTCAATCATCAAAAGAGGTGATTTTTTTTTTTCTTTTTGTTTGGCTTTAATGATTATGTTATATATATATGTAAATAAAAATGGTATATGACTAAAAGCTTTCTTTTTTTGTTATTTTTGAAAATGAAATAGTTACTTGCAAAACTAAATGAGAAATGGAGCTTAGTGAAGAAACAACCATACCCAGCTATGTATTCAAGCATTTTTGGTGGAATCATTGTTGATCCAATCATGATGATGATTCCAATTGATGATCACATGGTTCATAGAGGCCATGGAGTGTTTGATACAGCTGTTTTGTTAAATGGGTAAAATCCTATCCTCATTTTTTCTTTTTTCTTACATACCAATTACAAGATAATTATAAATTTTATGAGTTTATATATATATATATATATATTTATAAAAATATAGTTTTTGTTTTCAAAAAAATTATTTTATAGGAAAATTAAAAAAAAAAAAAAGTTGAAATATATGAGAAAATCAAGTAAGGATAACCATATACTTTTATGGTAACCAGTTATCATAAAATGGTAAATTAATATCTTATATTATTATTTTTTTCATATTTTTTTTTTTTTAATTTTAAAATTTTCTCATAAAATAAATTTTGAGAAAAAAAGTCATATTTTTGTAAATTTATACTTTAAAAACTATAAAAATAAAAATTCTCCTTCTAAGTTTTAAGTACTTAAGAAAAGTTACATATTGTTTTGGTCTCATGTTGGCTAAAAAGATAACAATATTTTGAGTTGGCCACAAAGAAAAAGAAGATTTTGTTTGGACAGAAGAAATCCTTCCACCTAATTACAAGGTTGATCTTGAAATTTGGTGGGTCTTAAGAAAAAAAAAATTATTAAACTCTATTAAAAAAACATATAGTGTTTTCGAAAATTATTAAAAAATATGTGTAAAAGGAAAATACTTTTTTAGGCCACTAGACTCGGTGAACTCTAGATACGGGTGTAGCCCGCCTTAGTTCAGACCTAACCTTACTAGTCGTCATGTTTTTGTATTGTTTCTAATATCAAAGTTTTTATATTGCCTAATTTTTCAAAATTCTCTATCTCAATAACAAAAATTTTATTTGTTTGAACAAAATAAATCTAGACCTAGGATAACAAAGATTTTATTTTTTTGGATGGAAAAAATCTCTTCACTTATTCACGATGTTCTTCTTTTTCTTTTGCTTTAGACACTTGTACGAACTCGACAACCATCTCGACCGCTTCCTAAGATCAGCTTCGAAAGCAAAAGTTGCCTCACCATTCCCTCGATCAACACTTCGAACCATTCTCTTGCAACTAGCCGCTGCATCAAATCACAAGAAAGGAACATTGAGATATTGGTTAAGTTCGGGCCCCGGGAACTTCTTGCTCTCATCATCAGAGTGTCCAACAACAGCATTCTACGCGGTAGTCATAGATGAAGACTTTACACAATGCAAAGAAGGTGTTAAAGTGATAACATCAACAATACCAATGAAACCACCACAATTTGCAACATCAAAAAATGTGAATTATCTCCCAAATGTACTTTCAAAGATGGAAGCTGAAGAGAAAGGAGCATTTGGTTCAATTTGGGTTGATGAGGAAGGTTACATAGGGGAAGGACCAAATGTGAATGTTGCCTTTATCACATGTGAAAATGAGCTTGTTGTGCCTTTCTTTGATAAAATCTTAAGTGGTTGCACTATTAAAAGACTTATTGAATTGGCTCCAAAATTGGTTGAGAAAGGGGTTTTGAAAGGTGTTAAATTTGCTAATATTACAGTTGAAGAAGCTAAAGGAGCCAATGAGATGATGTATGTGGGGAGCACATTGCCTGTCTTGCCTATCATCATGTGGGATGACCAACGCATTGGAAATGGTAACTAGTAACTAGTAATTACTAACTATAAGTATATATTTTCTTTTTAATTATTCTTTGCAAAATGATATTACACAGAAACTTACTATAAAAGTACTTTAACTTATTACATTTTTTTAACATTTAAGTGTTTAAGTTATTCTTAGTATTTAAATTTTTACGTTTGTAATACGTAAGTATTTAAATTAATTTTTTAGTAACAAAAATACTTAAATTAATATGCTTATAGAGCTTAAGTAACCAAGTTATTTTTGTGATACTTAAGTGATCTATCTAAGTGGTGTTAAATTAGATGAATAACTTGGATACTTAAGTGCTATTATCATAATAATTTTAATACTTTTAGCCCAAAAAAATGTATAATTTGAATAGTTAAGTGTTAATTATTTTGGTATTATCATTACTATAAAAATTAACTTAGGTAATATCCCTAAAAAAATATTTTTTTTCCAATTACTCTATCTACTAGTTAGGCAAAATAACATTTTACTTATAGTCGGTTAGAATTCGAGATTAAGGCAGATGAAGTTCTACTTCAAAACTAATTGATAATGAAATGAGTAATTCATTCATTTTATATATGGTATTTTATTTTAACACTTTAACAGTGTAAAACTAACTCTAATATAGTCTCTTAGCTATTTTCTCATAAGTGTAATTTGTCTTAATGAATAAATTAGAGTAACAAAGTTTTTGTTATATTGTGACAGGAAGAGTTGGAGAGTTAACAATGAAATTGTCAGATCTTCTTTGGGAAGACATGGAGGTTGGTCCTGAGACACATAGGACTCCTGTTCCATACAAGAACTGAAAATAAATATAATTTGCCAAATTAAAAGAAAATTAATATGCTTTTATTGATGATATTCATGAGGTTTGTAATGATTTTCATGATGTTTTTTTTTTATTTTTTTTTCTCTCGATGAACTTGTAACGATGTTGTTCATTCTTTAGCTAAGTATGTATTACTGTTGCTAAGAATTTTGTTTGGTGGCGTAGATTTTGTAACTGTATTTGACCCTTGATTGAGGTTGAATCTTCTTGATTAATGAACTTCTTTGGCTCTCGTTTTTAGGGTATTTTCTTTTAAAAAACGTTGATTGAAATTTTTGGCAATTTAAATAATAATAAAATAAATAAATAAAAGATAATTTTAAAGTAAAGAAAATAAAGTTTTTATATAGTTTAGGTGTTAACTAAGCATAGCACACTATTTAATATTATTGTGGGGTTTGTTGTTGAAGCACAACAATAGTAGTTTTCTCGCAATTTTCACAACGCTTTAGCTTAAAAACAAAAATTAGGGATGCTTTTACAATAGGGGTGTTGTCCTATTCATAGGCAAAGACACTCTTGGGTCTTGATTAGCAAGGGCCTATTTAATTAAGAAACTAAATTAAACAATATTTATCTTCTAATCAAGTGATTACAAGGTTAAATAATTTGAATCCAATCGTTGGACCTTAATTGGGGAAGCTCAATTAGAGTGGTAGGTGAAAGTGGATGTGATCTATCCTTTGTGATAGTGGTAAGTATAAGTTGTTATTTTTGTGTGAAAAAAAAATTAATGTTAGAAAGAGGAGTGGGTGTGGGTATGCTAACATCCACCCTTTTTTATAATGGGTATGACACCTTTAAGCAAAATGTCTAACCTTAGAGAATAAATTTTCAGTACTTGCTATATTTAAAATATAAGTATAAATTCTTTTGAAATATGAGTAACTTAAGATATACAACATACTTAAAAAATATGAGTATAAATTCTTTAGAATAAAAATATGAGTATAAGTGTCACATGGTATATTAATCAAAAATAAAATGTCAACTAATATAGTAGCTAGTAATGTCACATCCTTAAAATATGATTACAATTTTTTTTAATAAAAAATGTATTTTTTATTAATTTATTCATTTATTATAAGAGGTAATCAATCCATCAAATAGAGAATAATAAACTAAAATAATAAATGATGAGCATTATTCTTAAATATCTTAAGTTGTCAAATATTATAGTAATATGAGGCATTTTATATATTATTTATTAAATCAAAATATATGAGATATGATATTAAATTACATCAATAACGATATATTACTTCTTGTTTAAGGTACTCCTTAGCATTTTTTATAAATAATAATTAAAAAACAAATATTTTTTTTTTATGGAAAATAAAGGTATCATATGGTGCAAATCTTTTCTCCAATCTTTCAGTGCTTTAACAATTTTAGAGATCACGTGCTAGCTATATGAACTTTATATCTTTTCTTGTCTTAACTGAATCATCGCTATTAAACCTCATAAGGGTTTCTATCCTAAAATTGGCCTACCACAACAAGTCCACTTTCAATGGCAAAACATATAATCCCTCACAATGTGGGGTAGGGTAAGAGTCAAACTCTTGACCTAAACAAAAAAGGAGACCCATAAAAGTTTTTCTACTATTACTTCCATAATATACTCCTACAAAAATATATACAACAAAGCCTTCAACCAAGCTTACAAATAGGCCTTGGTGTGAGTAACTTTAGAACACATGTTGCTTAAAAAATACTTAAGAAATACACATCCTTAAAATATGAGTATAATTTTTTTTGATACTTCCACAACGCACTCTTAAAAAATTTTTACAGATGCACTGTTAATTTGTTTCAGCATCTGAGAGAATTTTTTAGTTTAATTTATTCTATGATCATCTACATTGCAATTATTAAAGAATATATTAAAGATATTCAGTAAAATTTTAAGAAATTTTTAAAAAATATAACACTCTCAAAATAGAATTTGAACATTAGACTCTTCTATTTATTTTGTTCATTAATTATAAGAGGTAATCAATCAATAAATGAGAGAATAATAAACCAAAATAATAAATAATGGAAGAAAAAAATATTATGGGGAAAGGTAATTCAACCAATGAAAAAGAAAAAGAATTTTGTAAAAATATTTGTTTTTTTTTTTAAATTTTTTATTTTTTAAAAATTGAAAATGACATAATAAGAGGTTCTCTTCTCCACTCTCCTAAATATTTTCAAAGAAACAAAAAATTACAGAGAAAGAAATTCCATTTCCATAATTTGGATTGTTAGGGTTAGGGTTAGGGTTAAGAGTCTCTAAAGGTTTAAGCTTTCTCCATAATTTCAGCTATGGCAGCCACGACGACGACGACGTCGACGGTTGCAGAATCGGAGCAGAGCAATGCTAAGCCAGGTTTGAGGAAACCCGTTTTCACAAAGGTCGATCAATTGAAACCCGGAACCAGTGGCCATACCCTTGTTGTTAAGGTCCTCACTTCCACCACCGTCTTACAGAAAGGCCGATCGGTGTCTCAACACCTTCGTCAGACTCGAATCGCTGAGTGCCTTGTTGGGGACGAGACTGGAACCATTTTGTTCACTGCCAGAAATGATCAAGGTAATAATAATTTGGATGAACCATTTTTTAATTCATTTGTTTGTTTGTTTGTATGGTAAAAGTTGGGTTTTGGGTTTTGTTTTGATTGTTTTTGATCAAATGAGAAAAATTGGGAAATTGATCAAAACAGGGTTTTGGGGTTTGATCTGATTTGTTTGTTTGTGTTATTTTTCTGGGAAATTTGATTATTGATGATGATGAAGTAAAGTGAATTGGCATTGTACGGTCTTGTAAGATAGATACAGTTTGATTTGATATGCTTTTTTATATGTAATTTTGTTGATTTTTTTTTATTTTGTTTTGTTTGTTTGTGCCACTTGGAGGACTAAATTGTCTTGAGTGATGATAGTATGAGTTGAGTTGAACAATTTGCAATTGTAGATAACAGTGCTGGGATCTCACTTTATTAATAGAGCACCTTTAGTGTTTGGAAATTTTGAGAAAAGATCAAATTTTGGGATTGTGATTGTGATTGTGGAAAAATTTATTGTTGAAGTTTTGGTAGAAGCAATTGTAGTTAGTCAAAGCATTGTTGATCTTTTTTGTTTGTTTGTGCCACTTGGAGGACTAAATTGTCTCGAGTGATGATAGTATGAGTTGAGTTGAACAATTTGCAATGTAGATGTACATTTCGTGGATTTTGATTTGTAAAACTAATTATTGGGTTAAGAAGTGAAGTGATCACTTTATTAAGTTTATGAACAGAAATAGAACACTTTTTTCAGAGAGTTTTTGGTCAGTGGAAGTGTTTGGAAATTTTGAGAAAAGATCATATTTTGGGTTTGGGATTGTGATATTGTTGAAGTTTTGGTAGGAGCAATATAGTTACTCAGAGCATTGTCATTTAAGGTTTTTTCAAAATTATGACAGGTAAAAGGTATGGCATTTGTTTAGTTTGTCTAATCTTTTGAGTAGTGTATCTCTAATTATCATTAATCTTTGATGTGTTTTCCTTTACACCTTATTAGCTTAACCTCTTTGTAGTCTTTATCAAAAGAAACAATTAGGTGATGTTTGGTTGGAAGGAATGAAAACATAGGAATAGGGATGAGAATGGGAATAGAAATAGGAATGCATAAAAATAATTATTAAATTTTTCTCAACTTGAAGTGGAATGGTCTTTCCCTTGTCATTCCATTAGAATGACATTCTAATACTTTAAAATGCAATCAAACAAAGGAATGGAATAAAAATTGATTCCTTTTCATTCGATTCCATTTCATTACCTCCAACCAAACTCCACCTTAAAGTTGACAATTGATGTTGTATTGTAACCGAAGTAGAAGGAAGATTACGATTTCTGGTTGATCTTCTTGTTTTCTCTTTCAAAATTTTCCTTAGTGGTATATCGGATTCTAATTCCTTGTTTGTACTTAACATTCTTTTTCCCAGCATTATATTCATTTTAAGCTGAAACTATCCACATTCCACAATGTTTTCATCTTAGCAATAAAATGTTTATACTTTGCATCTGTAATTTTTGTTATGGATGCATTTTATTACCAAACTGTTCTAGCGAGAAAAACGATCCTGGTGTTTAAGTTGGCCTTAGAATCAAAGTACCAGGTAAGTACAGCTTAAATATAAATAGATAAAAAGAAATATTAAGCAAGCTGTGTATTATATTTTTGGTTAGCTGCAGTTGATACTATTTTTTTTGTAAAATTGTTTGAAGATAACATGTTCAATTCAAGTATAGAGCAATATCACAAAACACAATGAGGTTAGAAGTTACATTTACTTATGGTAGTTCGGAGGCTTTTTGTAGATTTTGTAGTCAGGCCGGAATACCTTTTCTTTTCTTTCTTTCAATAACAGTTTGAAATTAGACCTGTTTTGTTATCCATTTCAAATTTTAATTAAGAATGCTTTTGTTATATGAATTTGAGAAGATGCAACCATGAGACATATATTAATCTACCTTGTAATATTAATATTCTTCTCACTGCAACATTGATGCTGCATTCATGCAAACATTTTTAGTTAAGGTTTAACTTACACTAGAATAGGAAGTATTGGGGTCTTATGAATGAGGAAAATGTGTTGGAGAATTTGGAGACTGACTCTCTTCTTATATATGAGTTTGAGCAATAATGTTCCTAAATGAGAAAGATTTCATTTTACATATTTTTGTGTAGATTAATGTTAAAAAGTCCTAGTGGTGTCTAGTACCTTCTTATGTGTTATACTTGGTGCAATTAAGTATCGAGTCTTATATAAATTGATTAAATAACTTTTAGAAAATATCACGAATCAATTGCTAAGTGCTTCATCTAGGTACTGCCCAATAGCAATGTTGGGCTCTTGAGTAGTTGACAATCATTACTATTTTTGTTTCCTTAAAAGTATAATCACATGTATCTAGACATTTGTTTAGATTTCATGGAGTTGGAGTGCCAACTGACCCTCCCATTCCGAGTTTAGTTGGACTCGGACTCAGACTCGGACTCGGAACAGATCTTGTTGTTTAGTTACTAAATTTTATCCTTACTAATGCTCCACTGTTTAGCCTTTGTCTTGAGTACCCCTCTTATTTAATCTTTCCCCTTATGTAAAATTTCAAGAGTTAGAAGTTGTCTGGTTGTTTTCTGAATCCTCACCGTGATGATTTGTTGCTGTATTTCTTTATGCAGTTGACTTGATGAAGCCATCTTCAACTGTCATTCTTCGCAATGCGAAGATAGATATGTTTAAGGGGTCGATGAGGCTAGCCGTTGACAAATGGGGCCGCGTAGAGGTAACCGAGCCAGCTGAGTTCGAGGTGAAGGAGGATAACAATCTGTCTTTGGTTGAGTATGAACTGGTGAATGTTATGGAGGAGTGAGTGATCTAATTTATTGGTATATGATAATGCTGTTAGTATTAGTATTTATCTATAAATATAAATATATAAATATTATTTAGTGGAATATCTTGTTTTGATTTGGTTGTTAGTAATAATCAAAACCAGAAAGAAATTAAGAAAGAAAACTGATTTTGTTAGGGATCTAACAAGGGGAATTGTGGAATTTGTAAACAAGTAATTATATTATTAAAGAAAAAGGTCTCTTTGGTTTAGTTATTATCTCTTTCACTATTTTGCTATTAAAAATGGATTTAATGTTGCAAATGCTTGTTAGTATGTGTTGTTATATGTAATGCTAAAAGGAATTACTCAAAATTTAAATTTGAATATGTTTTGTATAAAATATAGAAAATTTCTATACTAGGCCCCTAAAAACTTGTTTTGATGGATTTTTCTATTTGTTTCGACATTCAAAATAATAAAAATAATTAGTTTAAGTTTTGTTTGTTGAATTTTGATATGTATCAAATTATGTGTCTTAAAATTTAAAAGACTGTTTAAAGTTCTTTCTGAAGTATTAAGATTGTTAGATTTAAGTATTTTTATTTAATTTTAGTAAGAAAAATTTAATATGTATGAAAGTTTAGAGCGATGATTTGACACATGTCAAAGTTCGAGAGATATAATTTGGTAGATATCAAAGTTTGGGAAGTATGATTTAGTATATGGATATAACTGAATTAGTAAAAATGAATGAAATAGGATAAAAGTCTTTAAATCTAATAATATTAATAGTTTATGGAGAATTTTTAATGGCAAAAAAAAATTTAGTGGGTATGATTTGATATAAATCAAAGTTCAGAAATAAAAATCTTAATTAACTTTTTTAAAAAATACAAGATCAAATTTATCATTTAATAAAAGCTAATTAGGAGTTTTTCCTCCCGAACTTTCACACGTACCAAATTATGCCCCTTGAATTTTTTTAGCCATTAAAAATTTTCCCTGAACTATTGAGATTGTTAGATTTAAGGACTTTTGTCCAATTTTAGTAAAAAAATTCTAAGATGAATGAAAGTTTAGGGGACATAATTTAGCATATATCAAAGTTCGAGATGCATGATTTGGTAGATATTAAAGTCTGGGTCCTCTGGGAGCATGATTTAGTGCATAAACAATTACCAAAACAGCAAAGGCTAAAAAAATTCAGAAGACATAATTTGATATATGTCAAAATTCGGAGAAAAAAAAAATCTTAATCGGCCTTTAATAAAACAGATAATTTATAGAACATAGCATTAAACATAATATTAATCCTATATATAAATAGATATCTTATCACATATATAATTATGGCATAAAGAGATCAATTATAATAAGTGCAAAATCAGATATAGATTAATATTATTATAAATTCCCTAAAAAAAACAATAAAATCCACACACCAAATATGACCAATAATAATATACATATATACACAACAGTATGTGTTATACATATAGATAAAAATATAATGTATATACACAATAATATGTACTTATCACAATCACAGAGATTTAAGTACCCAAACCAAAGTACATACAATTAATTAATTAATTAATTATCATCTTATAAGTAATATAGAAGACTGAAGACTTGATTCAATGAACAATTCTTGTTTCTTAAACCATATATACATATAATTATGTATATATATGCATAAATAATAAAAAAAATTAATTAATTAATTAATTAATATCTATAATTAAAACTTAATAAAAACCCGATCTAGAAATGTTATGACAAAACTGTTTATATTTTTCTGTATTTGTTTATGCCAGAAACTATTTTCAAGTTGGTTATATTAAAAAAATTATAAATTATTGAAAATTGAGCTCAATGTCCTATTTATATTATTTTAAAAAATATAAGATTTATTTTATCATTTAAGAAAATACAAGATTCAAAATAATATTATCATCTTAATCAAAAGTAATAAATGTTGAGAAAGGTAATTTATAATGTAAATTTTAAATATGGTTTTTGAGTTGGTAATGGCATTAATGTTCATGCATTTAATAATTAAAGTGACTACCAACTTTAGTGTACATGATTGGACTAGCTATTTAGAACTACTTGAAATCTTATTAATATATAATTATTCTATATATATACTAATTTATTTAATTAATTCACTTCAATATACTTATTTGAGTAATATCTTATAATAACAAATAATATAAGATTATATATATAATCGAAATCGAATGGTGCATGAATCATATCATTTAATTTCAACCTTCAACTAGCTAGCTAGTATTATATTTACATATATTTATATATAAATAAATTTATTTATATATAGAAATTAATTAAGGGTGGGGAAAGATTGTTACCCTCTAAACGACACCTTATCATTGATGCAACGTTTGATATAGTGTTCTTTATATGCTTAACAAATCATATACATATCACCCATATATAAATATATATGTATATATCTATGTTATATATTTTTTTGTTTTCTAGTACAAATTACAAAAACAAGATTTGTAATTTTCATAGGGAAATTTTACTTTTTATACTTACAAATACCTAATATTTTTCCCCTAAACACATAACATGTAATATTTGTGGGATATGACACATTTTACAATATCCATAAAATACTCCCATTTACATTATCTCCTATCCCCTCTCTTCTTCTCTCTTTCTTCATACCCATCTGACCCCAATCGGGGTCCCCATCAGACCCGTTGGACTCAAAAAAGATTTACCCAACACATGCATCGAACCCCAATCAGGGTCTCCATCGAACCCGTCGGACCAAAAAGTTTTTTCAGCACATGCATCGGACCCCAATCAGGGTCCCATCGGACCCGTTGGACCCAAAAATAGGATTTTTGCAACACATGCATCAGACCCCATCGGGTCATCGTCTTCCCCAAACTGCGATTTCCCTAAATCGCAGATCTAAACATAAATCGAACCCTAAATTTAACAAAACTCATGGTGCACACATAAACACATACATTATACATTATAACCCTAAAATCAATACCTATCAATACTCCAAATCATATATCACAAAAAAAAAAAAAAACAATGACAAAAAAAAGGGGGGCCGAATCTTACCTTGGACATTTCGATTTTGATGGGGCCGGTGGTGTAGGCGGTAGGCGGTGAGAAGTGCTCGGTTTTGATTTGGGAGGGAGCTGGCGTTGTAGGCGGTGGTGAGGGGCCGGCGGCGTTGTGGGCGGTGGTGAGGGGGTTGGGGTTCGGTTGAGAGAGAGAGAGATTGAGGAAGAGAGAGAGTTGGTGTTGAGTTATGAGAGGGGTATTTTTGAGTTTTAGATAAAGTGGTCATATGTTTTCAATTTTGATATGTATTAGTTTAGGGATAAAATATTAAGGTATTTTATGCATATTTTTTCAAATTTCTCTTTATATATATATATATTACGTATAACATTTAAAAATTTAATTACTCATCTGAAATAATGAAAATACTAATTAATTCGATTAGATGTTGGATGTATTAAATTTTTAGACTTCCTATCCAACATTTGATCTGATCTAATTAGATATTTAAAATTATTAGCATCCAATCTAATCTCATTATAATTGGATATCTAATATTTGATGGTCAGTTGTAATTGAATCGATCAGTTGTGATTGGATTTGATCGATTTATGCACACCCTTACGGTGCTAACTAAGCATCAATCATTGAGGCCTTATAGTGTTAGAGAGTCCCACATTGCTAATGTGTGGAAATAAATTGTGATACATAAGATGAATTTGCTACTCCTCCCATTGCCAATTGGTTTTAAGATGGAACCCCATTCACCTTATTCCCCAAATTCTAATATGGTATCAGAGCAAAAATAAATAAACAAAAAAAATCTCTAGCAACTATCCAACCTATAAAAAAAACTCGATCGAAGTAGAGCTAAGAAAAAATAAGAGAGCCACTAAAAATCCAAAAATACCGATCCAAAAAATAGAGCAAAAGAGCCACTTGTGATCAGGGATAGTGAGCCAAAAAAGAGCTACTTATAATCGAGTTGTCTAAGATAGTGAGCATATAAAATAGCCACCATCTTGAGGGAGGATGTTAGAGAGTCCCACATTGCTAATGTGTGGAAAGATAATAGAATATATAAGAGGAATGAACTACTCCTATTGTCAATTGATTTTGAGATGAAACCCCATTCACCTTATCCGAAATTCTAACATATAGCAATGCCCATATAATCAAGGTTGTGAATTTAAACAAAAGGTGGATGTAGCTATTAGACTATAAAAAAAGATTGAAGAATAATTAAGTCAACAAACAAAATGAGATTATTTTGGAAGAGAATATTTATATTTAATTAGATATATATTTATATATATATATATAATGTTAGAATTAGAAAACGACAATGGCTGCTGTGCAATATATATAAATATATATATATATATATATGAAAATTAATAAAGTAGGTTATTTTGTAACCCAAAATACAGCATTAAATAATAACTAACAAGATCAAATTAATAAACAACGTACTATATCTATATAGGATCATTGATTCACCTATGTATCTAACAAAGTTTCTGTTATTATTCATTATATATTAGTAGGTATCTTGTATATATAAAAAATATTTTTATATATATTTGGTTCTAAGAAAATCATAATTTTAATTAATATCAAATTAATTTATTGCAATTAAAAAGTTTAGTAATATATATAATTAAGTATTTAGAATATTCAATTCAAATTCTTTGTTTGTAGTAGATTAGCTAGTTGGAGTTGGTTTTTTAATTATATATAATTCAAATAAATCTTCCCCAATTAATATGCAATACATAAATATAGTGTATATATAGGTTCATGGTTTGGAAAATTAAATGTCACAATCAAACTATTTTAATTTGGTCATCTTTTACATCATACATGAATTAAGTATCATACACAAGTTGCTTAATTAATTAATGGGGTCACATATACAAACAAACCCTTTATATATATATATATTATTTGAATTTAAGGCTCAAAATCTTTTGTTGAAATCGATAAATATAAACGTGTACATAAGATTAATACTGATTTTGTATTTTGTAAAAATTACTGATAAGATTATTTATTTTGTAATATGATAAATTGGATTCTATATTTTTTACAATTGTACAAAAATACACTACAAAAACCAACTACTTTTAGTGACAATTATTTAGTCACAACAAAAAGTCATTTGTGACTAAAACATAATATATAAAATACAAGTTGTCACTAATTTAGTTTTAGTCACAACAAGTATTATGACTAAAAATACATTTAGTCACAATAAATTTTGATTTTTGTGATAAATACTTTTAGCCACGGACATTTTAGTCACAATATATGAATAGTGATTTATAATTAGTAACAACTATTTTACTTTCAGTCACAAATTTTATTGCGACTAAAAGTAAATTTTTTTGTAGTAATAGTAACATGAGCTCAATTTTCCATACATTTTTTTTAATATAACCAACTTGAAGATAATTTTTAGTGCGATCATATATGTAAAAAATGTACCTAATTTTATCATAACAATTTTAAATTGAGTTATTATAATAACTTTTATTTTAACAAAAAAATCAGTTTAAAATATTATTTTATATTATTTTTAAAATTATAAGGTCTAATTTATTATTTAATAAAATAAATGGTCTATTATTATTTTTTTTTTTTTACAAAATAGAATGCCCGAAATATTCTAATAGCTAATTAATAAGCAAATAATTATGTTATATGTTGATAGATCATGATATCATTGCTTATTAAATAAAGCATATAGAGCAAAATAAATAGTGGTCAATTTTCTACAGCTGCTAAAAGACAAGAGAATATTCAAAACTTTCTCAAAGTTGTCATCTTTTCATTCCAATTATGGAAAGAAAAACAAAAAAAAAATTATTTTATTAATTAGTATGTAATTAAGTTCTTCTTCTACTTGGCTTTAGCTGCTTTTCTAGTTCAAGAATCAAGAAATTAAGATTTATATGGTGTCAACTCATCTCCATATTTTATATATTTTGGTTTAATTGGTCAAATTAGTTATACAAATTTTGGGGTGATATATATCATACATATTTACTTATTTTGAGGGGAAAACTTATATATTCTAATATATTATTTGGTATACAATTATTTGATATATTTTTAAAATTTTATTTACATAAATGTACGCGGACAACACGCTCGAGGAGAACTCAGTGTGGGAATGGTCAGAACCCCGGGGCGAGGGATGAAGAGCTCAATCGTGGAGGTGCCCAATCTGTGAGAGAAGGAACTTATGAAACGGAAAGCTGTCGCTTGAGACGCCGTTTGGATGAAGCACAATGTAGAAACGCTGAGTTAGAACGTATTATTTGATATATTTTTATGTTGTATGTCTAGTTCTTTTATTACTTTTGTTATTTGTATATTATTTTTTTATGCTATTTTGATATTATATTATTATTGTTTGAATGTTATTTTCAAACTTTTAGTTTTTTTGTATCTATATAAAATATTATAAAAACCGCAAAAATATTAAAACATAAAAGTGTAAATTTTTTACTAAAAATAACAATTTATGTTATTTTTTCTAAAATAAAGCTATAAATACTATACATACTTAATTACTTTGAAATTAAGTATAAAGTGAGTTTTTAATTTTTACTAAACACCACATTCATGATCTCACACACACACGAATGGTAATATTTTCTAAGTTCTAACCTAAATTTGAAATATTTTGCAACAAAAACATTAATTAAATATAGTCAAAAAAGGAAAAATATGTACACATATATATACCCTAGTCTTGCGGCCGTGTAACATAAAAATTAATTAAGTAATTAATTAACCTTTCTTTTGAAAGAAACTTCTCTTAATAAGAAGTTTTCCTTTTTAATTAATTAATTAATTAATTAATCACATTTTAATATTTAAATGAGCATTTTGACTTTTTAACCTCTACTAAAAGAAACAGAGAGAGATTTTCAACAATTTCAAAATCTGATTTTTGGACAACACATATATATATTCATACACTATTTATTATTTGGTTTTAACTTATATTATTAATATAATTAATTTTTTATTATATTTATTATATATGAAAAGGAGACCAGATCGAACATTGATCAAGAATTTAAAGAAAGCCAAAACTGACTGGTTAAGTGGCTAGCTATATAGGCTGCTACTTGCTATATATTTTTATATAATATACACATATTTATATATAATTTAGATAATATATTATATTATATATATATATATATATATTACTCTTTTATGTAGGACCAGTCCACGTGAAAACAAAGGCCTCATGCAAATTATTATATAAACCAATATTTGAATCTCTAAAGTAATTCCCTTCATATTATTCTCATCAAAACCAAACCAAAAACTCCTTCTAAGAACACTTCTCTCTCTCTCTCTCACACTTTAAACACTCAAAAAAGGGTTAAATATATCTATATCTATATCTATATCTATATATTATTTGATGGATTATCAACAAGGAGAAAACCAAGAAGGTATAGTATTAGGGCAAAACATGAGTCAAAATAACAAGAAGAGGTTAAGCGACGAACAAGTGAGAGTCCTCGAGAGAAACTTCTGCTACGAGAAGAAGCTAGAGTCAGAGCACAAGCACCAGCTGGCTAACCAGCTGGGCATCCCAGCGCGCCAGGTGGCAGTGTGGTACCAGAACAAGCGCGCTAGGTGGCGAACACAGAGTCTGGAAGTGGATTGTACTACTCTCCAATATAGACTCGATGCTGCTCTGGCTGAGAAGAAACAGCTCGAGAAAGAGCTTCTTGTGCTTCGTGGTGAACTTCACTTAGCACAAGAAGCTCTCCGATTAACCAATAATAATAATAATAATAATAATAATAATAATTTTTCTTCTTATTGTACTAGTGATGATCAAGAACAAGAAGGAGATGGAAGAAGTTGTTCAAGCTTTTCTGATATTAATAATAATCATCAAATTAATGATCATAATAATGTCATTAATAATTATGATCATGATGATGATAATTATGATCAAGTTCTTCAGATAGATCATGAGTTTTTTTCTAACTTGATTGATTGGTAGTAATAGTAATTAGTGATGATCATATTGATATGTATTAATTAATTGCAGCATTATATTATTGGATATATATAATTATATGTATTATTATTATATTATTGATGATGATAGTGTTAATTTGTAATATGATTTATTTTTATTATTGGTCCCACAAATTTAATGATATTGTTGAATTTTTTTTATTATTAATATAATATAATATAATTTCCATTATATATATACATACATATGGTTGAAAGTAATTATTAACATTATATAATTAATTGCACTCTGTTTTGGATTAGTCATGAAGTGAAATTAATCATGTATATTATATTAGTTGTACCAAAAGAAAATTGATGATGGGTTAATGATGAAAGAGATATGCAATGTATATTTATATATATATATATATATATTTAATTTTTATGAAATATGGGCCTATAGTATTAATATATTATATTTAGATTAATATTTGTATATATATTGACAGCATTGTATGTAATTTATATTATTATTTTAACAAGAGAAAGTGTGTTGCCTATAGGAATAGTTATACACAAAAGTATGTTGGTCAAAGCAACATTTATTAATTATTATTATTATTATTTAATTTCTAAGCTTTCTATTCATGGAAAGCATTAGTGGGATTTGTCTCTCATTTGTTCGTGTAAAAAGAAAGTTTAGTTTCAAGGCTTAGTTGAAGTTGTTGTTAGGGTTTTATTTGGAATTTTTACATTATATATTGATTTTTTTTTTTTTATTGTGGGAGGGAATTATTTTCAAAAATACTTTGTATTTTTTGTATTGTGTATTATATTAAATTTTCACTGTTGTTTTAATTGTCCTGTTTTCTTGTTTTACGGTTGTTTTATAAAAAAATAGTATTTTTGTTAAGATTTTCATGTGGTTATAAAGTTGTAAATTTTTGTCTAAAATCTAGTATTTTTATAAAAGTCCCTTTTTATTCTGCACCATCGAGTTGTTCTCGAGTGGTATATGTTTCTTTTTTTCATTTTCATTGTAATAATGTATTTTTTGTGGTGTTGGCTTTAGGTCGTTTATTGTTATCTATTTAGTTTGGTCATCTTTTTATGTGATTTGTGCAACTTGCTTCCGTCTCACTTGTTGGACTTTGTACCTTGAAACTACGGGTGACACCATGACAATTTGTGTTTACAAGTTATTTTCATATCGTGTCAAGATTTAAGTATTATAAGCAAATAATAAATTTAAATCCAGTATAAATTGGTTGACATGATCCGACTCCACATATTTATATCAAGAGTTATTGCTTAATTTTAGTTAAAATATCAACTTATTAACATATTTACAATCTTTATATGACACTTTTATGAGCAATTTAATATATTTATATCCTATTTAATTAAAGAAATATAATTTACATGTAATAAATATAATAATTTTACATAAATTATTGTCATATCACTTTTAGATTAAGTGTGTCACCTCAAAAATTAATTAAACGTGTCAGCCGTATCAACTTAGAAATGACCCAAACCCATTTAAGGTAAACCCAAACCCAAACCATATTCCTCTTTCAAAAAACAAATACTATTAAATTAAAAATTAAGGTAGATCCCATACATATTTCACTGAATTCCACAATTATTGTTTTGAATTCATCACTAAAATTCCACATTTGATAAAAAAAAATTTGATTATCTGGATAAAAAAATCTTTTATTTTGTAATTTATCAATAGTTACAATCTTGATATGAATTAAGGTGACATTTGGTTGGTAGGAATGAAAACTTAAAAATAGAAAGGGAAATAGAAATAGAGATAGAATAGAATAAAATTTAAAATGTATAAAAAAAATTCATATATTAGAATGGTCTTTCTTTCTATTTTAAAATGGGATAGTCATTTCACGAAAAAAAATAGATTCTACCAAAATGGTGGAATGGTCATTCCATTAGAATGACATTCCAATACTTTATTATGTAACCAAATAAAGAAATGAAATGAAAATTGTTTCTTTTCTATTTCATTACATTTAACTAAACGCCACCTAAAAAAAATGTATGGAATGGAATGAGTTTCTTCAATATTATGAATAAACAAGTTTTGAAAATAGAGTACTCAGTTAAGTAGCATTTATGCTATGTTTGGTAGTAAACAAACCAACATGGAAAGATTTGATTTTTCCAACATTTGGCCAAATTTTTTGGGAACAAATAAGATCACATTATTGTTGGCCTCAAAGAATAAGTCAAGTAATTCTTGAGGGAAAAAAAATCATTCAAAGTGTTCCCTATCAGATCAAATCATCTCAATATATACATTATACAGGTACAGATTCAAAGCTAGAAGAACTAACAATAAGTTAAGGGGCATTTTTACCTGGATTAATATTGGTTTCAGAGTCCATAATTTAGAAATGTGGAAAGAGAAGCTCTTGGTATATCTACAACATGTACAGAATCTTCATTTACAAAATTTTCTCTGGGAATCTGTTATGTAAAACAAAAAAAAAAAAGCATCATCACCATTAAACCCCCCAAAAAAATAAAAGCAAGAGGTTGATCTTTCAGTTTTTTAACTGGCAGAAGAAAAGGGAAAGAAACTTAATGGATTCATACCTGTCTTAATTTAAATCTTCATTGGCAAAACAACTATAAAAACAAAAATGTCTGTGTCATTTACTCCAATCAATATTATCAATACCAAACACTCAACAACAATACTAAACATATTACTATATGTTCATTACCTTCATCTATACTGCAAAAGCTTTCTGGGGGGAATATGGTCAGTGGATCCACTCTTTCTTGTGAGGAAACAATCAGAGCCACGCTAGATTTTCTGTTAAAAAATAATGTGAACTTTTTTCAATCATATAACCAATAAATGAAAAATGTCCAAAGACAAAGCAAATTTTGCATACCGAGCCCATGAAGGAACAAATTTTGTGTTGGGTACATCATCTTCTTCCTCTTCATCATCTGAACATTTGTATGGAGAAATATCATATGACTTTTCTAGATTTGCTGTGGCAAACAAGTTTTCAGTTCGTGTTGGATTGTCTAAATTGTTCACCTAGAAAAGCACAGAGTATCAGCAAGAGGCAATTCTGACTGAGTACATAAATAAACCCAAATAGGTTAGACTAAAATGAATATTTGTTCTCAGCGGAAATTTATACCTTCAGAGATTTCACAAGATCACTTGAGACCCCATTATCTTCATGTACAATGCTTGGTCCTCTATCATCAATTGTTGATGCTTGTGTAGCTGCATGTTCAGCTTTTGAAACTCTCTGGAGATTATCATCTTCATTTTTCTGTTCCATCTTTTTATGATTCCTTCTTTTAGATTCCTTAATGTCATGTCCTTTATCATCCTGTATCAATCAGCAAGGTGTGAGTAACTAACATCTAAAACAACAACCGTCACAAATTAAAATTAAGCTAAGAATTTTTAAAACATCATTATTACCATGGTTCTGTATTTGGCATCTTTGTCTTGCTTTTGTGTATGCAACTTTTGCTTTCTTGTTTCCTCACCACGCATCCGTTTCCTTTGCTTTTCTTTCCTCTCTTCTTTTTCCCTTTGCCTTTTCTTTGCTGCCATACCAGCCTCTTTTATCTTCTTTTCCACTTCTTTCTGTTTCTTCTGCAGTGCCAAACGCCTCAGATTTTCTTGCTCGAGCCTTACTCGCTCGAGCTTCATGGCTTCCTTCTTAGCCTTTCGTTCATTGTCTTTCTTTTCTGCAAGACGCTTTGCAGCTTCAGCAGCCTCCAGAGCCTTTACTTTGACATCTCTCTTTCCTGTAAAAATTAATCAAAACTTGCATAAATAGTATATTGGTTAAGTACTGAAAATAAATGGAAATATACAAAACGATATATCAGATTAGATAACTTCATAATATCCACCAATCAACTTCTGCTAACTTACCAAGACCAATTCATTCACTTATTAAATGCAGGAAAACCATTTACTAAAATGGGAAATAACCTGTTATAGCTGCAACTGCTTGTTTTTGTTGAACAAGTGGAATAAAGGAAGTAATATTTGATATGACATTGCTAGGCTTAGGTTCTGTCACAGTCAAACTTGGACCTCCTCTCCTTGAACTGGCTCTTGTTGATACGTTTGGCTTACTAAACTGATTGCGAATTAATCTAGTTTTTCCCTTAGAAGCAGTTGCTCCCATTAACATGCTATGATTCTCCTTATTAATGTATCTTCTCTTACTGCCTGTTCCATTTCCAATATTTTTTCTTGACCTCTTCTGAGTTCCATTGAAGCTGAATTCTGTGTTAACTGAATCTAAACTACTTCTATCAATATGTGGCTCAGTTTCAGATTCAACAAGGTTTGCAATAATTTCAGCAAGTGGTTCTCTTTTTGCTGAGCTTGTATGGATTTCTGAAACAATGCCTTCTTGGTAAGTCTCAGCTACCTCATCTACATTCTCATTTTCCTCACAAATGCATGGAAGTTCGGGTATTAAGCTCATTCGATTCTCAGAGCTATCTGATTTGGATATGATTCTGTCCCAGCCTTTTCGAACTGGAGACATACAAGGTTTCTTTATGTCCCATTCACATTGATTGGATGTATTGGAAAGACAATCTGAATATGTTCTTCCTTCAAAAGCACAGTTAAAGACTTCAGTCATACGATCATTATCATCCACTGGCTTATCCATGCCCTCTAGAAGCCCAGTTGGAACAGATTGGTATAGATTTGAAATCTTGTCTAATCCATAGAAAGTTGAAGAACAGGATACTGGAGTTTGCAAGCAAACAGACCTGCAAAGCTGCTCTAGAATGCTAGCGCGTTCAATTGAAGTCTTCGGAAGGCTCAACTTGTCAAAATTGATTCCCTCATCAGCAAAGCATGATTGTTCATCGTCTGATTGAAAAATGAAACTCTCAAGCACATGCATTGTCTCATCAGCACCAGTCAAGTGCAAGGAATCACTATAAGTCAAAGAATCAGTATTCCTAAGTTGAAAGTTATCTTCGAGATGGTATGAAAGTTGATTCTCTTCTAATGTTCTTTGTGAGATTTCATCAAAGATATCTTTACTTAGATCTTCCACTCTTGCTTCCTCCTTTCCCAAGGCTCCAGAAGACTTTCTGAGCACACTTGAAACATGGTATGATTCCGATTCTTCATCAGCAGAAGTGTAGGGAGTAGTTGCACTTAAATCCCTATCTTTCATATTACAATCATCCTGCAGATACAATATGCAGAGAATGGAATACATGAAAGCTTACGAAACATATAAAAACCATTTTTGATTTGCTAACTCAGCATACTCAATCTAAAATATGGCAGAATATCCAACCAAAGTCAGAAAAAGAAAATACCTCTTGATCTAGAAGCTTTAGTGAAGATTTAGACCCTTTTAGCATGCCACTCTCCTCATTTTGAGGTATCTCTCCAATTTGACCCTTACTGATATCTAATTGAATATTGCCTTGAGGACTTTGAAGGTCTTGGGAGTCTAGGACATGTTTCAGACCATGATCTTTAGAATCCTTGTTGACAAGAAAAACTGCAATTTCTTTTTCACCTGGCAAAGCAAGCAGGGTATCTGAAGAACCACTCCTTCGTTTATTCCGAGTTGAACCCTCAAGCAAGGCATCGAAACTGGTTTTTGCTGTGGACTTTGCTGCAATTTCCCTTTCAGTTGATTGAGAAAGACCAACATCAGTGGCATCATGAGTACAAAACTGAGAATTTTTTGAATTTTCAGTTTCATCCTTGGAAATAGAACAGGGAATTACTATCACTGGTGTTGTGGTCTTTGTCTCATTAACATTGGAGATTTTGGAACTTGATATCTCTTTCAGCCCACTGCCATGCGAACTTTCCCCGACTACTTGTAAGGAAACCAAAGGATCTCTCAAAGAATATTTCTCTTTGGAACTTTTGTAACAATGCTGCAATGTCTGAATAGCAACACTCTTCTCAGCACGAGGTGTTCCTTGAACTGCTGAGACAGCATCTTCATCTACTGCATCCTCCACACAGATTTCTTGGCTTAAAACTTCCCTTTCATCCAACGATAAGTTAAGATTTTCCTGGTGATTCTCAAACATTCCTTCATCTATTACACCTGCAGATTCAGATAAGTGTGGAGAGCTTGTTTCTAACGATCTCCCCTCTCTATCCTTATCAACAGAATGAGCAGTAACCCCCTTGAATCTGGAGGCTATCACATCAGCTTCTGCTGTTATGCAATTATTGTAATGACTTGAAAAATGATTAACAGACATTGGAAGCTGATTAGACTGTTGTGTAACTGCAGCTCCATCCTCCCTGATAACATTATTAGATGAGTCCCTTCCTTTCTCATTGATCCTGTTTTCCCCAACTTTAACTTCTCTTTGCTCCTGGTTCCCCAGGCTAGATTGCTGAATTAAGGGGCCAATAGAATCTGTAAATACAATGCCATCTTCTCCAACAAAATTTGATGAACAACCGGCATTCAAAGAGCTCTGTTGCCTTTTCGAGCTTTTAGTAGAATTCATGGTGCTTTCATTCTCCTTGCGACAAGGATCACTTAGTTTAACACCTTCCACAGTGCAATTGTTGTTAAGGTCATCCTCAAGGAAAGAAATGGGAATTCTTCCACTGAAATTATTGGCATGCTTTAATCTGGTTTTAGCTGTTTTGGAACCAGTCCGAAGCTCAAGAGCCTTCTGCCTTGATTTTGATCTTTGAATCTTAGCCAGCGATAGAGCCGCCTCATGGCTAACTTCTGCCAATCTTGTATCTGTCTGATCTTGAGGAGAGGTAATACTATCATCCTCACCCTCGTTTATCCGATCTTTAACGAATGTATTACAGTGATCTAACGTAGAAACACCAACTGAAGCACATCCAGCATGATCAAAATCATCACATACTTTACTTTCCACACAAACTGAAGCCCGTCTAGCACAATTCCAACCACCCAATTCTCTACTTTCCATAGATACTTTTGAGCACGAACCATTTGGGTGTTCCTCATTTGTAGCTTCCACAATTGGCTTCTCATACACTGAGCAATGACTATATGAAAATGGGATTACAGACCGTGGACGTGATAGAAGAACACCCGAAATGATGTCTTCACCATTCAACTCTGCAAATAACCGACAACATCAGTTTCTTACCCATTGCCAAAAAAGAAAGCTTTTTTACTTACACAATACAAATATATCATAATTGAGTGTTTATCATTGATAATTATCCACTAATCACAAAATATTGATCTCAAAGTCACCAAAACTATGGACATCGCTCCGAGAAAAATGTCAAGAATTGCTCAGACATGAAAATTCACAAAGACAAAGTCAAATACTATAAATGAAACTCAAACTCGAAATAGAAACCTAAGAACTAAAAATTCGAACTTCAAAACATAAATCAAAGTGTCAAAATCCAAATCAATGACCAAAGTGCAAGAAATTACCAGTGTAATCTGAGTTCCAGAACCAAGGCGGAGGAGCGAGTCCTTCAATAAGAAGTTTAGAAGCGAGATGTTTGTCAAAGAGAAGCGTCTGTTGCCTGACCTGGTCGATTATCCACGATTTCCTCTCGAAGATCTGAACACAAAGCTTCTCTATCGTCGACATTTTATCGTTATTTACCTTCACTTCGCAGTCATGAAGAATCCACACACAAAAGTCTAGAGAGAGAAACTCCTCTGAGAGTTTAGAGAGAGAAAACTGTTTCAATTTGATTGGGGAAGACGATGGTGATGAAAATGAGCGCGAAAAGAAAATTTAAATTTAAGAAATTTAACACTAAACGACATGTCGTTTAATTCATAGTTTTCACCGCACAAACTGTCCGCACATCACATAATACATATGGTTTGAAATCATTTGTGGTGCAATTATAATTTACGGTTCAAATCACGTCACACTATATATTACAAAATTATTAATTTTTATAATATAATTTTCTTTTATTTTTTAATATAAGAATAAATATATGTAATACTTTAGTATATATGTTATGATGTTAAATTTTAATGAATTTTTTTTGTTAAAATTTTATTAAATTTATTTTTTAAATTTTTATTATGATATTTTATAATGATGATAGTGTAAATCGCTTAAATTGTTTTGCTCCATACTACATTTTTGCAATGTGGCAAAAACTGTATATGCAGTTTGATTTGAAAAAAAAATTACAACCTAAAGAGATGAAACGACATGTCATTTTTTGAAATATTTTGAATGCTAATTAGTATTTTTGTCCCTCTCGTACTATATAGATTGTTGGATTCAATATTTTTATTCATTTTTTTGAATTTAACTCACGTGACAATTTTTTTTTTTTTACCAAATCGTGTCTCTAAATTTTAATATGTACCGATGTATCTTTCAAAATTTAACATATACCAAATCGTAATCTTAAAATTTCATCCACATTAGGTATATGTTAGTAAAATTAGATAGAAATTCTTTTTTCAAACAATATTTTGAGAGAAATTTTTTAACAACCGGACACAATTTAATACGTATCTAAGGAAAAAAAATAAATCATAATTAGCCATATTGGAAATGAGATTAAACTACATGTCGTTTAATCAATATCCCTTATAAGTGATCTAACGACCTTATTCAGAAGTGATTAAACGACACGTCGTTTACTGAAATTGGATTCTATAAAAGCTCTCAGTTATTTTTTAACATAAAACCCCCAAAAATGGCGTCAAGCTCTGCTTCTCGGGCTAATACCGTCACTGGTCTCATTCAGAAAGCTGCTTCGAATATTTACCAAGATAATCAGAATCTTATTCCGGTTCAAACACTTCTTCTTCTTCTTCTTCTTCTTCTTCTTCTTCTTCTCTTGATAGGAATACTGGCATTTGTAGACATTCATTTATTGATTACTTTTTTTGATAATTTTTCGTTTTTTTTTTTGGTACAGGATATTCGAACGGGTTTTAAGCTTTTCAAAGAACTCGCCGTGGATTTGGAGAAAGAAAATGAGTCTGAAAAAGTAACTCCATTTTCCTTTTTTAATGGTTTGATGTTGAATAATTGGTGAAAATAAGCTTTTTTTCTTGCCAAATTGCTTTTTATTCGAGTAAATTCAAGGAGTGTTAAACGTTAGTTTGTGAATATTAATGCAGTTTACATTTTGATTTCGAAAACGTTTAGGATAAAGAAATAAAAATGGGATTATAAGAATAGAATGGAATTCTTTTTAGTATAAAAAAATAAAAATTGTTGTAAAAAGATTTAATTTTCTTTTCACTGTTTGAATAACATTTCAATATATTAAATGCCACTAAATAACATGTTAATTTAGTCAGTATAGCTTGGGAATTCTTATAGCATCTTTTTACATAAGCCTAAGGAACTTTGAATGTTTATAAGTTGCACTCTACTGTTGGTGTAGAACACCATTCAATTTAGTGTCTGTGCTTATATGACAAGTAATATTCTCTCATTGAACTCTTAACTTTTATTGGTTCTGGTATTGAAATTCAACTGTTGTGATGCAATTTGTTTAGTTTTAGTCTAAGTTCTTTTGTCATTTTTTTGTAGATTCATATTTCTACCCAGAATGTTTATGTAAAAGTTGATCAGAAACTATTTGACTTGTTTTATGTTTTTGATTATTGATTTTAGATAATGAGTGGTCAATTTATTCCTATGGACAGTTAAAAGAGCTGGACAATGCCCATGTTCAGTTGCTGAATGCTTATGTGGACTGTATGAATTTTTCATCAGCAGTTCAATCTGTGGCCGAAAACTACCAACCTGCGCCAGAGGTTCTTGCTTACTTACCCTTCATTGTGCACGGTTTTTATCTCTCAGTGGCCTATTTTCATCTGTTGAGTGTTACTTCCGGCTTTCCATTCTAATCTTTTTTGTTTAATTTTTTTATTTCAGCTTTCTGATTTCAAGAAGCTGCTTGCGACTGAGATTTCGAATGTGCAAGCTAATTCATCAGGAGATGTACAGAACCTTCAACTTAGACACGAATTTAAGCAAGCAATCTGGGTATGGCCTGCTTTTATTTTTAATTTTTGTGGTTTTTCTTGTGCTACCATTATTGGAAAGACATATCCATGTTACTGTAATGCCACAAAACCATCTTAATGTGAACAGTTTATACCTTCTTAATGATATTTAGCCTGGAATGTTTTTTTGTTTTATTATTTTTAAAATGGTTTAGGACCCTAAATTTTCCGAGTTTCATTATAGTGTAGCCACCAAAATAGGCTTCCACATTCTAAATTTCAGTAAACTATTCATACTTTCTCAATCATTACACATTTTTATGTCAAAGATTACTAGAAATAAGACCACAGTGCATGAATTCATCTCTCTATATTCATAATTCAGTGGAAACATAGATGTGTTTTTTGTATTGCTGAAATCATGGTTATGTTTTTAGAATTATTGTTGAGATGATGATTTAAATGTCCCATTCCAAATAGGGATTAAAAAAAAAGTAGTGTAATTTCTTTTAGCCAGCTATATGATGGAAAAATCATATAATGAGCAGGCATTCTTGCCTCAGAGTATCCTGATTTTAATGTGTATAAACCAGTACTGAAAATATTTTATTAGAATGTGTAAAATTTATTTAGATGTGATGTAAGTATACACGAGCACTGATGGATAGGTCTACGATTTTTTCTTCGTTGTATATGTATTATAGATCACTCACCATGCATAATGTTACATTTTTTTTCCTGTGAAAAGTCATCGTTCTGAAAGTATTTCTGCAGAATGTTCATCACTCAGGGCAACCTATGCCCGGTGAAGAGCAAGAGGACATTGTGATGACTGGTACACAGAGCGTTCTTCGTAATATCACTTGTCCAATAAGTGGAAAGCGTGTTACTGAATTAGCAGATCCAGTTCGAAGGTACTATAGGAATTACATGCACCATTTTTCATACTTGTTGTTCTATGATGTTTTCTTTTATTCTTGTTAGTTAACTAATTGATCATACTTGTATTTTTCCTTGGAACTACCTAGATTTGTTAAGGTATTGCCTAAAATAGTTCTTTTTCGCCTATAATATCATCATATGAGAAATAGTTGCTCTAAAAAATTTAAGTTTTATGGCTGTTATTACAATAAATCGGTTTGATCATTACAATATTCTGTGATTTGACAAACAATGCACCGGGAAAGCATGGAAGAAACTTAGTCGAAAGTAACAAATACAATACGAGTGAAGTTAGTGTTATTATGATGTCTGTTATGATCCAGCTTTCTTTCTTGAAACAATGGCTGCAAAATATTTAATACCGATAAGGTGCAGAGAATGAATATAGCTTTAATTCTTGAGACAGTAAACTTTCGTCGTCTTCATTTTCGTTTTTCTTTTATAAGTATTCATTTCTTGACATAATGCAGTATGGAATGCAAGCATGTTTATGAGAAATCTGCAGTCATGGATTACATAAAGAGAAAAAGACAAGCCGCTCAGTGCCCCGTTGCAGGTACTTATTTATTTTCAGTTTTTCAATGAAAGTTATAATCTCGTACTCGAACTGATCTTCTTTTGGCATAATTTTCTTTGTCAGCTTGTCCTAAGATATTGAATCCAAAGAAGGTGGTGTGTGATCCATTGTTACTAATTGAAATCGACGAAATGCGCACACAGTCTAGGGCAACTGCTACTGAAGTTATCGAAGATTTCACCGAGCTTGGCGAAGAATAGTAATGTCAACAACTAACCTCTTTGGATTTTGAATGTATATGAAGCAAAATTTGTACATGCTACTAATGGATGGTAATGGCTGCTTAGATGCTTTAGAAAATTATTTTAGGCCACATTTCAAAGGGAAACAAGTTACTTTTCTTTTCTTTTTTGTGCAATTCAAGAGCATGAAGGTTTAAAATGCCTTCTTAATATGGTAAAAGGTAACTTTTGAACATGGTAATACTAATACTATCTCCAACCTTTATCTTCTAACAAATGAGATAGATTTGGTTGAAAAAGAAATGAGTAAATTATGTATTTTAAAATAAGTAGTGGTAATAATATTGTAATAAAAAATGTGTATTAATATTGCAAATAAAATATATTGATATTGCATTACAAATTTGAAGAAGCTCTAATAGTGCACTTTCTGGCCTTTTGTATGGAAATGGAACATCTTTTAAATCAGACTTGTTTTAATTATAGACATTTTCTTTGTTTCTTTCTCTTGCTTTGATAAAAAATTGCATAAACATTTCTTGAATTTCTATATGCAAAATCCTCTTCTCTTTTATACACAATTACCAATTGACATGAGATTAAGGTTCATGTTTGGGTAGAGAAATTGAATAAGATTGGATTGGATAAAATATGAATATAAGTGTATTAAAAAAAAAAAAACATATTTGATCATTTGCCAACAAGTTAGATGCAATCATTGATTTTTTTTTTCTTTACATAGATGAAGATGGACAAATCATTTTCTAATTGTGTTTTATTTCCAATTTAGACAGTATCAATTTTGCTTAATTCATTTCATTGTTCATAGTATTAGTTCATTCTCTATTTAGAGTAATTTATCATAAATCACAACACTATGTTGTATCAATTTACTAATGGTAAATACAATTAGAAATTATACACATATTCTTACTTACCATGACCACAATATCATGTAATAATTTTGTTTTTTTTTTTCCAAAAAAAAAAAAAATTATTGGATGCTTCTACGCACCCCTTAAAAAGAGCACTGACACACTCTTTATATGTTTCGGTATCTAAGAAAATTTTTTACTCTAATTTTTTTTATAGTTGTTTGTAGGGGTGTACATCAAACCGCTCAAACCGCCCGCACCGTACTGCACCGCAAAAATTGTGCGGTTTGAAATTCTTCGCGGTGCGGTTGCGGTTTGAATTTTTCCCAAACCGCGCGGTGCGGTGCGGTTTGCGGTTTTGAATTATTAAACCGCGATACAAACCGCACCGCACCGCATGTTTTAAAATTTCAAGTTTTATATTTATTTAATTAAGCCCATACATATGAGCCAAACCCAAGTCCATAAATCTTAGGGCAAAATCCATAACTATTCACAAACCCACTCTTCTTAGCAACAAACCCAAGCCCATCCATGTGTATTGAAATTTGGAGTTGGAAGTTTGTGTTTGTTTTATTTTTAATAAAGTATGTTAGTTGTACATATATATTGTTGTTGGAATTTAATTAGTTTCAAGTTTGTTATTTTGATTTAGGTGTGTTGTTGAAACTTTAAAAAGATTGTTGACTTATTGTTGTTATAACTTTTATTAGTGTCAAGTTTGTTGTATTTTCTTAAGTGTTTTGGAATAATTATATTAATAATAGTTTAATTATTTATGATGATTTCAAAGAAAAAAATTGTGATAGTTCAAACCGCATAAACCGCAGAAACCGCACCGCACCGCATTATTTTTTGCGGTGCGATTTTTGCGGTTTTTTAGTATCGCGGTGCGGGTGCGGTTTGGAAAATTGGAAATACCGCATGTGCGGGTTGATTTGAAAAAATAGTTAAAAACTGCACCACCCGCACCGCGAACACCCCTAGTTGTTTGTGTTGTAGTTATTTAAGACATACAATAAAATTTAAGAGATTCAAAAAAATTTAACACGACTCTCTTATTTTATACTCGTTTAAAATAAACTATTTAAACTCTATTTTTAAAATATTAAATTCTTCTAAATTTAACGATATTAAACTAAAATATTCTCTCAAATGCCTAAATGCATAGATATAAGAGTTTATGGCATGTTTACTAATAAGTAATGGGAATCAATAGTAAGATAATCATTCACTTACATTTGTTTACTTCCATTATTAAAATTAGGAAAGGGAGAAGTTGATTAAATAAGGGAAAAAAGAAAGGGAGAACTTCCCCCACCAATTTTATAAGGAATGCCATTAGGGGTAATGGATTTTTATTATTTTTATTTTATTTTTAGTATTAAATGTATAATGACAATTTTGTCCTTTAAAATATGTCTTGCAAAATAACTACAATATAATATAGTTTAACTCAAAAGGGTAATTTAGTCAATTTAAGCATTCCGATTACGTTTCCTAATAAAGTAAACAAGATAAATTACAACTATTCCATTTCTAAAAAATTTTAGTAAACAACATATTACAAATATTGATTCCGATTATTTTTTATTTATTCCGTTACATTTTTCCATTAATTTATTCCGATTCTGATTACTGTATAGTAAACGTGACATTAATTGTAAAAAAAATCTTAATTATTTAGTGGGTTTCTCTAACTATAAAAACCACCAACCATTACTGAAAACTTCAAAGAAACAACCCTTCTTTAATTTCAACAATGGCACTCACAATCACAAGAGTTCTTCCTCTCATCTCTAGAATTTCACCACTCTACTCTTCTGCTCTCTTTCACTTGCTTCCCATTCCCATACCCATGTCTTCTTCTTCTTCCATTGCTTCACCTTCTCTTCCACTCCGACTAGCCACCATTTCCACCGCCGTCTCAGCTTCCCAACCCCAACATTCAACACCAACAACAGCACCTTCTTACTCAAAGATGACGAGTCAGACTCGGTGGAAACCCATGTGTTTGTACTTCACACAAGGGAAATGTACCATGGTAAACACTAAAGATGACTTTTTTACTCGACTAAATATCCGAACCACTGATCTTAGCTTATGTGAAATTGTGTTCTGTGTAGTTTTCTATATGGGTTTTTACTTAATTTGCCTTTTGATTGTAAAGATTGGATTTTTTTTTTTAAACTGCATAGTTCTTGTTTGTTAAAATGTCTCAATGAATAAATATATGGTTGGTTTGAGATAAATCTCAATTGAAAGTTAGTTACTGGTTACTAATTAATCTTGAGTAAAAACTTCTCTTATTGTTGTTCGACTGTGATTGTACTTTGAAGATTGCTTCAATGAATACAGAAATGGAAATGGTGGTTTAAAACTGGAGTACCACGTGTTGTGTGGTGTAGTGATAGGGATGCCTTTATTGACGTCTTTCCTTGCTTGGGTGAAGGGTTTGAATCCCACCACAGCCCCTCATGGGAGGAATTATGGTTGCCCCTTTGGGAGGCTAGTTTGTTATGACTGTGCCATCCTTAATGGGATGGG
Source organism: Cannabis sativa (assembly GCF_029168945.1). Lineage (NCBI taxonomy): Eukaryota > Viridiplantae > Streptophyta > Magnoliopsida > Rosales > Cannabaceae > Cannabis > Cannabis sativa. The sequence continues at coordinate 2,002,889 of NC_083607.1, read as the reverse complement.
AACCCTCGAGGTACTTACCGATGACCCAATTAAGGGAAGATGAGGTATAAGGCTCCTATAGCTGACACGTGGTCTTCGGAATTGTCTAAGCTACCGAAGGGGTGGGGAAGAGATCTGCACCACGTGATATTCTTTTTTCATTTATCAAAAAAAAAAAAACCCTGGAGAAGGAGCAAGGCTTACATAGCTTTGTCTCTAAAGTCTGAACCAGTATAATAATTGTGCTTGTTTCTTGCACTTATTTTTTGTTCTTTAATTGTTTGTTTAATGTTCTTTTACTGCTGGTTTAATTGTGTTCGTTTTAAGTCTTGTAGTTGCATCTAGAATTGCTGCAGATCAGAGGGAAATTCATACAGATGTGTTGTTAGATATGTATTTTTTAATACCTTTATTGAGGTATAATCGAACTTGTTATAAATTCACCGAGCTAGCGGTATGCGTGTGAATAAATTATTTGCTTACATAGCACTTTTTTTACAAAGATTGTGGGAGTTCTTATCTTCTTGATCTTGTGATCCATAAGGAGTTTTTTCTAGCATCATCTACTTGGAGATATAGGCCAAAAGCATAGCTGCAATTGTATCTAGCTTCTTCATTATCTGCATAAAAGTGTTATTTGAATCCTTCTTTAAGGTATGAACTTTGTTAATATGTGAATTGTGTGTACTTGATCCACATTTTGGAGAATATGAGTCGAAGCAATAACAATGAATATTTCTAGTGGAACATTTTTCACAATCCTTGGAGAGATAGTTCACTAATAGACCGAGAGATAAGTAATTCGACTCATTTACATCCATCTCATAAATGTTTGGAATCCATATTATTCAAGGAGATATTGCATTTGCTAATTCAAATCGAATGGTAATATAAAACTAATCTATTTCGGCATCATATTGATAGTTAGCGCATGTCCAGCTCCATAGTCACGATATTGTCCTTGGGCTTGTTATCGAGGAACTTGCATTTAATGCATCAAGTGTATATTCTTGTAAAGATAAGTTTTTATAGTTTTCATAAACAAGAAATCTTATAATCTTCTACTGAAAGAAAAATCTCATCTTTTTTTTTTGTAGTTGGATGATCCTATGCATATGGAGAAGTTCAACCATGATTGCTCATGGGATCTTCAAGTTGATGATTCCAACTTAAACAAAATGCGTCCACAGAATTTAGATTTCTTCCTTGTGCTGGATTTGGAGGGTAAGGTTGAAATTCTCGAGTTCCCGGTTGTGATGATTGATGCCAAAACCATGGAAGTTGTTGACTTTTTTCACAGGTTCATTCTGCTCTCTCATTAGCTTCATCATCATATTTTCGCCATTGACTTATTAGCATTAGTCCATGAATCACTTGCAGATTTGTGAGGCCCTCATTAATGAGTGAACAAAGGATAAATGAGTACATTGAAGGCAAATATGGAAAATTTGGAGTAGATGGGTAAGCCACTAAATTTCACCATGTACTACTCAATAATTGGTTGATCAAACCAAGTTTCCTATGAAGGTCAATGAAACCAAAATCAAATAATTCATGAGTTATTAATTTTTCAAACAATTTTATTGAGGTGAGGATTCTTGTCCTTCTGATATTTGTAATGTTATTAATGTTTATTCATTGTGAAAATGTATCTATTCTCGTTTGCAAGTGCTAAACTTTTTAAATTTTGAAGGCTCGAGCTCTCGAGTCGAAGATACTACTAGAGTTGGAGCTATCAGATGGCAAAGAATGAATTCTCGAGTCGAAGATATTTAATGTTGAGAAATAACTAATACATTCTAATATGAGAAAGTGATATGTTTGAAAAATGCAGCGTCTGGCACGATACAGCTATACCGTTTACAGACGTTCTTGAACAATTTGAAGATTGGTTGACTCAACATCAGTTGTGGGGAAAACATTCAGGTGGTTTTCTTAACAAAGCTGCATTTGTAACATGGTAAGTTTGATCATTATTCTTATTATAAACTTCTGTTTTCGTTTCCACTATATGAAGATGATAGGAACTTAAGAGCTACGAAATAGGCCAAATATGGAAGAAAGAATGGAGCTAGATAGTAATGGACCGATTTGATATTGCTATTAGATGATAGAATAGTGATATGAACACTGAAACCCGAGGTATTCGAGAGACTTCAACACTCGCAAGAGCCAAAACTCAATTCCCAAACATTTTTCACACCCCTCTCATTCAAACTCCATTCCTAACTGAAGATATTCTCATACAACAAGCTATTACAGCTTTTGTTTTTAGTTGCTTTGAAGTTTTGAAGTGCCTCCTATAGATAACACTTGGCACTAATAGTTTCTTCTATGTGAATTCTACAAAGGCACAATTGATAATGAATATAAACAATACTTTGAAGTTTTTGACCCTTTTTCTTGTTCTACTTGTTTTAGTGGAAATTGGGATCTCAAGACAAAGGTCCCTCAGCAATGCAAAGCATCAAAGTTGAAGCTTCCCTCATATTTCATGGAATGGATCAATCTCAAAGATGTGTATCTTAATTTCTACAATAGAAGGGTTAGTTCATAATCACTTTGGTTATAAATTTTCAAGAAATTATTACAATATGTGCCTTTTCTCTTCATATGGTATCTTTGAACTTATCAAAACTTATTTAATCACCATTGTTGGTACAAAGTTCTCACCACGGTGTTTGAAGTTCATGAAGTAATATGGTTCATTCGGTTTTTTCCTGTTATGAATCGTGTTTAGCTCGGTTGTGGATGACAGGCAACAGGAATGATGACAATGATGAAAGAACTTTGTATACCTTCATTAGGAAGTCACCATCTTGGTTTTGATGACACGAAGAACATTTCGAGAGTATTGCAACGCATGCTCACCGATGGTGCAGTGATATCGATTACTGCTAGGAGGAAGCTTGATCGCCTTGACGAAGTTGATTTTCTTTTCAAAAATAGAATAAGGTAGTTATTTCCTTCTAGATTTGTACACCTTTCTTGTAATATGAACTAGAAGAAAGATAAGAGAAATGAAAATTGATTCAATCTTTCTCAACCCATGAATGAAGGTCTGCAAATTCGATTCATTTTGATCTATGCATCCATTCTTGTTGTGTTGTATTTGGTCATGAACTTTTAGCATTCATTGTTTTAAATTTATCAATTTACATATAAATTTTTATAAAATCTGGAATTGTAATCATCCAAAATTTAAAACCAATTATTTAGGCTGCGTTTGATAACACTTAAATAATTTTTTATTTTTTTAATTAGCAAAGCAAAAATATTCTAAAAAAAAACATGTTTGTTAAAATATTGTTTGTTTTTTTTTCTAAATAAGAATTGAACTTTTGAAAATAAAATAAGTTACTTTCAATTTATTTGAATAGCTTTTGTAATTATAGTATCATGTGTAAAACAAAATATACAAATTGTCCAATCCAAATAAACTATTTGAACCAAACAAAAAAATCTAACAAAAAAACAACTTGAATAATAAATACATCATTTGAGAATCCAATTTCCAACTCGTGGTGGTGTTAGTTTCCTAGTTAAGATTTTAAATCATTAAACCTAAACTCATCGCATAAATTTTTTAATCTTTTCATAACGGATAAGCTTTTTGTATTGTTAAAATATTACATGTATATATATATGAAAAATATTTTTGTCTTTTTATAGCGAACTTGCACTAGAAAATTATCTTACGAGAACAAAATATTATACTTTTTGGGAGAGACATGCCATCACTTTGGAATGATAAATGGTGCTAATTTTTTCTGTAGTTTGTTCGAAAGGTAAATGGCAATTTCAACACAGAAAAAGTGAGAATTTATATCGTTTCACTCTTACAAAAATAATAAAGATCAAAGACTAACTCTTATGAATGCAAGAAGCATCTATTAAATGGCATCTCATGTAAACAGTATGAACTGTATGGCTCCATGAGACAAGAAAAGATGCCTCTCTATTAGATATTAACATTATTTATATTGTATGTGTTTAAACTTAGTAGAAACTAATCACATTTCTTATTATAAATGGTCTAAAATGGGCAATAATTGAACACATTACCAATGTGGTAGAAACTACAAACTCTAACAATACTTTCAACTTTGAAGCTCATTAAGACGAGACTTCAACCAAAATGTGTGCACATTTACATATATGGTAAATTTTGTTTACCAATTTTATCTTCTATAGTTGTAATGTTATTGATGGTGTTTCAGCAATTTAATATAATCTTTGGAGAAAATTCATTCAAAAAATAAATTAAAAAAAAAATATTGGGTGTGCATCCAAAGTCTTATATTGACTAAAAATGAGAAGGATTATGGGTATATAAGGATAGACAATATCTCTATTATTATGAAACTTTTTGAGAAGGTGCCCAAAAATAAATATGTAAGGGCGTAGACTCAAAGGAAACAATATCATACCAATATGAAGACATATATGTGTCCGATATCAGTAAAAGGTTAGTTGGGACATGCTAGAATTGAGTGTTTTCTTAGCATCTTCACAGGCCTCGTATACATTTTGGATATAACAGAAGGATACACTAAGTTAGGATAGAGAACTTTTATTTTAAGAGGTTGTTTTATCTTATTTTTAGTACATCTTCGTTGACACTATTTTATGTTATTCAGTGCCTATAAATAAGAAAGAAGGATTGAGCTTAAAAATAAAAGAGAATAGACTCGCAACCCTCTTGAAAAGTTGTAATTGAAGATACTAGCATTTTGAAAGTTAAATTGTTCTTTTATTTCATTATCAATGAAGAGATTTTCTTTGACGGATTTCATAACTCTAATAATATCTTATCACATCACTTAGAGAGATTTGGCTCTCACTCCTTGTAGGGACTACAGTCTCTTTTTGCATTTACAATTAATAATAGCTCATCTTTCATTCCACAATTGTTGTTGCTTAAGTAATTCTATCGTTTAGAGCTGTCAAATGGCAAAGAATGGATTATATCAATAGAACCATATTTAATGTTGACAAATAGCTACAAGCCTACAACATGATTGAAGAGCCTCTCTTTGTAAGTTCTAATAGGAGAAAGTAATATAACATTTGAAAATGCAATGTCTGGCATGATACAACCACTACTAGAAAAGGCAAAATTCACGACGGTCCCAAAAACAGTTTTTTTTTTTTAGAACCGTCGCTAAAAAAGTTATCTGAGTGTTGAAAACCGTCGCCTATAATATACTATAGGTGACACTTAACTATAATTAGAAGATTGATTGACTCAACATCAGTTGTGAGAAAACATTCAAGTGGTTCTCCTTAATAGAATTGTTAAAAAGTTACATTTATAATTGTTACAAATTTGACTCTAATTAAAAAAAGTAGCGGCGATAATCTCTTCGGTTACAATTTTATTGCAACGATGTTTTTTTGGCAGTTAAATGCCACCTAAGCTCATTAAGTGCCAACTAGGAATATTTAACTAATTGCAACATAACATATGATTGTTAGTTTTTATAGTCCTTATGAGAGTAGAAAGCGGAAGCGAGATTTTATAAAAAAATATTTTAGATGAATCTAATATGAACCATAATCCTCAAGATCTCAACATGATTACATTAATTAAATATAAACTACGAGTAAAAGAGAATTTTACCTCTATCAGAGTATCCTCGATTCTTTTTGTATATATTATTGAGCATCCAATCCAAAAGCAATATGAACACAATAAAGACTTCAGACCAGGGTCTTTCAGATCAGCTTCAACACTCAGAGTAAGAGTAGTTTTATAGGATTAAGTAGATGATGAACTTTCTATCACAGTGTGTACTTAACTCATGAGACATTGTAAACTAATATGAGAGACTCACACCAATTTTCTTAGTGAGAGGAAGTGGCGTGTGGGATACAAGTAAGGTCAGCCCTGAGATTGGGTGGGCCTTAGAAAAATAAAAATTATTAGACACTTTATTTAAAAATTATGTAGTATTTTTGAAAATTACTAAAAAAATATGTATATTTTTAAGAGGAAAAAAATTTTTTTGGGCCCCTGGGCTGGAAGGGCCTTAGGCGCAGGCCTAATCAGCCTTAGCACAAGCCCGATCTTGGATAGGGTTGATCATTTAACCCGCTGGGCCTACTAACTCGGCCAACCCAAAGCAAAAATGGGTTGATCAGCCCATATAATTATGGGTTGAAGTTTATTTGGTTTGAAAAAATTACAACTCGTGAGTTATGAGTCAGAAACGGCCTGGGCAAATTACAACCCAATAAACCCAACCTAACCCGGGCCGACCCTGTAACATAAAAAAAAAAAATAATGAGTATGGGCTATAAATATGGGGTTGCTACTTTCACTCTTACCTTTACCCTAACCCTAGCAAACATATACATCTAACACAAGAGGAAATTACACTCTATACCTTTTTTATATTGTCCTCTTTTGTTTTTACTCTCTTTTTTAAAGTCTATCGTTTTTATCTCTTTTTTTAAACATTGTACCAATTTTGCCCCTGTCACTTCAAAATACTCTCCGTGTGACTCTCTTATGTCAGAGTATTTTAGGTACAATACATATAAAAAGAGATATGTTTCAATTAAATATAAAATTAGAGGTCAATTTGATTAATTGATTAATAAAAGTAGTATTTTTTAACTTACCCCCTAACACAATGCAGTAGACAAACATACAAATGAGAATGACAGTCGCTCTCTAATAGTTGCCCTATCCCTAACCCTAACCCTAACACGATACCGCCTCCCTTTTCCTAGTCTCTGCCCACCTTTCTTTCTCTCATTCTTGACTCGACTGACATACACTACAACAAACTAGGTCACCGCCTCTTGGTCGGGAAAATTCACACAAGGGCGTGAAAAAGGTAACTCATCTTTCCTCATCTGTACTTATTTTTTTGGATTCTTTTCTTGGAAAGAGACTCATTCTCAATCTCAATCTCACTTATTTCTTTTCTGTTTTTTTTTTTTTTTGTTGTTGGAAAATTCTAAGTTACGTTGCCACACCGGAGTTCCCTCTCTCCACGAACTCCTTTGTTTGCCGCACCACCTAGGGCAATACAAGCCACCAACATGCTCACGCACGATAAGAAAGCTATTTTATTTCTTTGATTTGATTTTTCTAGTTCATAGTTTTGTTACTTTATATTTATTTTCTCTTTTTAGTCATGTTCTATATTATTTTATTTTAATTTTCTATGGTTTTAGATTTAAATCTGATTGTATCGTTATGATAGTATTGTTTTATTTATTTTACTTTTTGATGATTTTATATATAAGTGTATTATCCGTGTTATTTTGTTTGCTTGAGTTTGGTCTTTTGAATTTGCAACAATTTTTTGTTTTATTTTTCATTGTTAAATATATCTTGTAAATATATTAATGTGTTATGCAAAATATATATCATAAAATCATATAACTCTCCAAGCTTACTTTTTTTTTTAAATCTGGGTATTTTAAAAATTTGGATTGTAAAAAAGGAATGTTAAAAATACATATTATGTTATATCTCATTGAAATAAAAATGTTTAATTGTTATTATATTTTTTTTTTGGGAAATCATACATTAACAGTTTTGGTTTCAAAGTTTAATAATTGAAAATGAAAGATATGCAATTATTAATTTGTTTAATTCACTATTTGGAATTATTTTATAATTTAATTACTATGTTATTCATGACAATATATTCGTTTTTTAATTGTAGATAGTTAACCTAACAAAGAAGCCAAGGCAACAACAACGGAGAACTCAAGAGATGTTTATTCGGTGGATTCTATCATTTTAGTTTTGTTTAAAGTTTTATTCACTATATTTTTTTTTTTGGAATGGGATGACTCTATAATAATTTTAATTTATGTTTTTGTGGCCTTAATATAATTGAAAACTATTAAGGACACATGTCAATCATAAGCAAAAAAAAATGAGTCAGGACACGTGTCAGCTACATGCATTAAAAGATAGACAACACAACCATGCATGCAAAGAACGTACCATACTAAAAGGGCAAAGCCTCACGTAGAAGAGGCATATATTATGAACTAGATGAAAAAAATCCACTAAAAAAATACTTTTGACTGAAAACTTGATATAAAAAAGTATCCCATTTTAAGACAAAAGAGTTAGATACACCCTCAAATTGCATAGACTTAGCTATTTATATTCTTTAAGTAAAGCATATTACTTTTTAATTATATAGTTAAAATTAGTTACACATCATTGTGTATAATTTGAGGATATCCCAAATAATTTTCTTTATCTTAATTATCGAGCAAGAAAGAAGGATTGATTATTTTTTATGTTTTTTTAAATAATTTTTATTATTTTATTTTATTTTTAAATTTTTTCGCTCAAGATTTTTTAATCATTATTTTTAAGTAAGATTAGTTTGGCTGGTTGCGAACACAACACAACCTATTGAATCCAAACAAACCCAAAATCAAATCCTCCTCTCCAACTTTCTTACAGATTTATACCTCCATCTTTCAAAAGGTGAATGACAAATTTAGCACAGAAAAAGTGAAAATTTGTATTGTTTCACTCTTACGAAAGTGCTAGAGATCAGAGACTGCAAGAAGAACACTCAAGACAAGGAGAAACTATTAAATGACATCTCGTGGAAGCATAAGCCACAAAGTGGTGGCTCCCTAAGACAAAAAAAGATGCCTCTCTATTAAATATTGACTTTATTTATATTGTATATTTTTAAACTTAGTAGAAACTAATCACATTTCTTGTTATAAATGGTCTAAAATGGACAATAATTGAACACATTACCAATGTGGTAGAAACTAGAAACTCTAACTATACTTTCAAGTTTCAACTTTGAAGCTCATTAAGACGAGACTTCAACCAAAATGTGTGTACAATTACATATATGGTAAATTTTGTCTTTCATTGGTGAAAAGGTTTATTCATAACACTATATATATTTTCCTAAAAAAAAAATAACACACTATATATATATAATTTGTTTACCAATTTTATCTTCTCCTTATGATAGTTGTAATGTTATTGATGGTGTTTTAGCAATTTAATATAATCTTCTATGGAGAGGAAACTCTTTCAATTTTTTTTTTTTTTTTTTTTTTAAAAAATATAGGAGGGAATATGAGTCACTTGTATTGGGGATTTGTAGTAGTGATTGGAAATGAATTGATTAGTATCTATAAGTTTGTGTTGGGTGTGTATTCAAAATCTTGGCTATAAATGAGAAGGATCATGGGTATATAAGGATAAACAATATGTCTATTGGTATGAGGCTTTTTGGAAAAGGAATGCCCAAAAATAAATATGTGAGAGCGTAGACCCAAAGCAAACAATATCATACTAATATGGAGATAGTAAGTGTCCGATGTCAGTAAAGGGTTAGTTGGGGCATGCTAGAATTGAGTGTTTTCTTAGCATCTTGCCTGGTATACATTTTAGATATAACAGAAAGATATGCTAAGTAAGGATAGAGTACTTTTATTTTAAATGATTATTTTATTGTTTTATTTTTAGTATCTCCTAGCTGACACTATTTATGTTATTCAGTGTCTATAAATAATAGAGAAATATTGAAGTTGAAAATAAAAAAGAAAAGACTCGCAATCCTCTCAAAAAATTGTAATTGGCGATACTAATATTTTGAAAGTTAAATTATTTTTTTATTTCATCATCAATAAAGAAGTTTTCTTTTCATAACTCTGAGAATATCTCATACACTCTCACTCCTCGTAGGACTATAGTCTCTTTTTGCGGAACGAGATTTTATAAAAAGTATTTTAGATGAATTTAATATGAACCATAATCCTCAAGATCTCAACATGATTACATAAATTAAATATAAACTATGAGTGAAATTTTTTTACCTCTTTATGTATATTAGAGTATCCTCGATTCTTTCCGTATATATTATTGATCATCCAATCCAAAAGCAATATGAACACAATGAAGACTTCACACTAGGATCTTCCAGATCAACTTCAACACTCAGAATAAGAGTGGTTTTATAGGATTAATTAGATGACGAACTTTCTATCATAGTGTGTATGTACTCAACTCATGAAATATTGTTAACTAATATGAGAGACTCACACCAATTTTCTTAGTGGTTTATTTGAAGACAAGTATCGCCGACGGTTTAAAACTGTCGAGATGCCCTTTAAAACCCGTTTTTATTTTTTGGCTTGTCACTCTTTTAAACCGTCGGGGATTCTCCATAGCTGTTTAAAATCGCCAAGAATACTTTACTATAGCCGATAATTTTAAACAGTCACGTAACTTTATTAGCGATAGTTCTCGAAAAAAATCGATTTGAAAATCAATGGGAATAAGTCTGTTTGTAGTAGTGCTTGCAAGCTAAGGCAAGTTTTAAGGGTCATTAACTTTGGCAAACATTTGCGTAATACTCAAAGATTTTTCTAATCATAATAATATTGACTCGTAAACTAGAGATTATTAATTTTTGAACCACGTAAAATCTATTATCTTGTTCTTTGGTTGTAATATTTTTCTTTAGCTTTATTATAACTATAAATAGTTTCTGAAAATCTTTAGTTAACAAATATTTGAAGAACCAAACAATTCAAAACCTTCTTGCTAGTAAACCTTTTGAACCCTTTAGTTGACTTCTTAAGTTAGTTAATAGTTTTTTATGTATGTAAAGTATAACTTATGAAGAAGATTTAAACCAACAATAGGGTTAACATTATTCAAAGAAAAATAATTTAAGTTTTTTTTTTTATTTAAATTACATTAAATATAATATTTATCTAATTATTAAATTTTTATCATGGAATTTAAATTTATATCTACTAAGTATAAAGAAAAATAATTAAAGTTAGTATGCAAAATATATTCCCAAAAATATATCCATCACCTAAAAATAAAAGCAAGCTTTATTTAAGAAAAAATAATCATATCCAATTAACATATGTAATTAAATATCACTAAACAAATTACAAAAGTTAGATCTTACAAAATTAATTGTCCAATCCAATTTGCTAAATTTTATTACAAACAATTAATTATAGGTTTTTTTTTGTGACAAATTTTAGGTTTTTTTTTTTTTAAATCAATTAATTATAGATATTGGCATACAAGATGAGCCATTTTCTAATCATTTGCCATATATTTTTTTTTCATATCTTTAAAATAAATTATAACTCAAATACATTTTTCCCACAATTTCTTTTTTAATTATTTAACAAATAAACTAAAAAAAATAATATTTGGCGGCAACGAACGACTCATAAAAATAAAAAATAAAAAATTAGTTAAAAAAAAAGAAAAAGAAAAAAAGGAGAGAGAGACCCACTCTCTCTACAAACGCTTAAGACTCAAACTTTAATAAACTTCAAACAGTTAAAGAATCATCAGCCGTTAGATTAAGCGCGTGATCACACGCTCTCACGATAGGCGTCGGTTTTCAAACCCAGAAAAGCTCTTCTCTTTCTTATATATATTGCGAATTTTTCACGCCCTAAAAACTGAAATTACAAAAATTAAATTAAAAATGAAAATGAAATAAAATTCAGAGCTTCAGTTAGAGAGAGAAAGAGAGTTAGAGAGAGAGAGACCCAATTTCATGGAGGCTAAGCCGAAAGGCCTTAAGGAAAAGCTTATGAAGCTTCGCCAATTCATCTTCTAGGGTTTCTGTTTCGTCTTTCAGAAGAAACAAGCATTGGTTTGATTTGGTTTCAGCTCATAACACTAGGTGAGTTGAGTTTTTATTTTTGCTTTGATTTATCGAATCTGTATTTGAACATTCATTTGGATTAAGAGAACGATCGATCAATGCCTGTTTTTCTCAAAGCTAGCTGAGAAATTTTTGTTTGATTTAAGATAAGATTATGTAGAGGTTTTTGTTGATATTAATATATATTTATATGTATATATGTTTGTGGTTGTGTAGAGTTCTTTGTTTTTGATTCTTGTCATGCGATTTTCGTCGGGGGAATCGTCGGGTGCATCGTCTTCTAAGGAAAGTAAGGGTTGTAATAGTAATAATCTGTCGGGTCCTCGGCTTCGGAAGAAGCACAAGAGGCTCGACGCCATTTGTGAGAAGGAGTATAACAAAAACCGTGTTGATTTGAATGAGAATAGCGGTGTTATTGGAAATGAGAGTGCTGATTTAGAGATCCGTAGAAGTTCGCGTGTTCGTCGGGCTCCGGTTTTGCTTGATTTGTCGCCTTCGCCGCCGAAAAAGCGGCGGAAGATTATTAAGAAGGATGTAGTTTCCAGTGTTGGCGAGAGTGTGAGGAAGAATTCTCCTCTGAGGAACTCGAATTCGGAGGATTTGGACACTCCGGGAAGTTGGAAGTCGAGGTTGAGATCCAGGGGTAGAAATGTGAGTTTTAGAGGGAAAGAGGAGGATGATTCGCCAAAGGGGAAGAGGAAGCTTTTTCATGAAGTAGAGGTGGGTAGAAGTTATGAAAAAGCTTCGGGGAAAAAAGGGGTTCGAAAAGGCGAATCAGAAGGTAACTACACCGTTGTGAAATCTAAGAGGTCAGGAAGGATCAAAGCAACAAATGGTTTGAAGAAGACGGAAGAAAGAGTAAAAGAGTTGCGAATCATTGAAGATGATTGTGCGCGGGAAGAATTGAAGGTCATTGATAACGGGGGAAGGGATGATTCAGGTGGTCATTCTGAAAGGGACACAGACACAGAAGTGGTTGAGACAGAGGAGCATTTGCAGTCTGAGGATGAGTGCATTTGCAATGATTCTAAGGAAACTGTGGAAAGATTGGAGTTAATTGAAAGTGTAGGAAAAAAAGATAACATAAGGGCCATTCAAGATATAGAGAAAGAGGCAAACGTGGAGGCTATTGAGCATGCTCAGGAGGAGGAGACCATGGAGGCCATTGAAAATGAAGAGAAAGAGGACGTTGGGGAGGCTATTGAACACGTAGAGGATGATGACAATATGGAGATCGTTGAAGATGAACAGGACACTACAGAGGCCATTGGACATGTAGAGAGAGAGAACAATGCAGAGATCATTGAAGATGCTGAAAATGAAGAAAATGTTGATGCCGTTGAACATGTAGAGAAAGAGGGGGAACAATTAGAATTTGGAGAAAACCAAACTAACCAAGTGGAAGCTGTTGCATCTGCAGCAAATGAATTGGAGGAGGGCCCAGGCTGTTATGATGGGGGGAAGAATATGAATAAAACAAAACTTGATGAATCTCATGTAAAAGAAAATGGTACGGCGGATGCTTCAAAATGTGCTTCAAGTGCCATACTTGGCAAACCGCGCATTAAGGAAGGTAGGCGATGTGGTTTGTGTGGTGGCGGCACAGATGGTAAACCGCCAAAACAATTAGCTCATGATGCAGGAGAGAGTGAGAATGAGCTGTACGGTGGTTCTTCAGCTTCTGAGGAACACAAGTACGATATATGGGATGGTTTTGGTGATGAACCTGGCTGGCTTGGACGTCTTCTGGGTCCTATAAATGATCGGCATGGAATTGCTGGAATATGGGTTCACCAACATTGTGCAGTATGGAGTCCTGAGGTGTGTTCCCTTTGCCCAGTTTTAATCTTGTGTATTTTGAATCATATATTTCCATCTATCAAAGCATGAACCATTGTTTTCTGTTGCACTAAGAGCCTAAGACTGTAAAGATTAAAGATGCTAAATGTTAAGCATATTTACTTTTTTAACATATATAAAGAGACCAGCATGCCGATGATTAACAGATTTTGAATCAGGACGGGTGAGAAAGGAGTGTCATTATTGAAACTTGTTAAAAAAGATAAAGCAAAATAAATGTCAAAAACATCTCTCTTTTACACCAATGTGGGAGTGTTCTATATTCTAGATTTTGAAATTTCTCGCTGCTACAACCTTTTACTGCTTTGCTGAAGTCTTGTGTGTGTTGGACTCAAAAGCCTGGATATACTTTAGTTTTAACATATAGTAAATTTTTACTTCAATGAGATGAACACCTCAGGTACTGCTATTTATCTTGTTTAGGCCCTACTGGGCTGGTAACCATAAGGACTGAACCTGAGTTGTTGGAGTATTGTGGTTATGCTCTGGACTAAATTCAACTTCTTGTAGACTTGGAGTCCTAATTACACAAGTTTGGGAGAAAATTAATTTTGTCATTTGTGATATTTTCTTGTGATGGGCCCATAAGTAGGAAACAGACGTCAATCTCTGCTTCTTGACTGACACAAGCTGATAAAGTATCTACTAATCTGTGGCTTGATTTCATCAATATGCTCTGGACAAAATTCAACAATTTCTTCATTTTGTTAGTTTGAATGCAGTCTCGTATGTACTCGCAGTAACTTTGCTTGTACTTTGGTTTGTGTTTGCAGGTATATTTTGCTGGTTTAGGTTGCTTGAAAAATGTAAGGGCTGCGCTCTGTAGAGGAAGAGCATTGAAATGTACCCGCTGTGGAAGGCCAGGGGCCACCATTGGATGTCGTGTTGATCGATGTCCAAAAACTTACCACTTGGTTAGTTATTTCTATTTGGAATTATTGGAAAACTAAGAATATAGGAATCAAGAGTTTCTGCGAGAGGTATATATATGCATTGTACATATGCAGTGATGGCATATGTACCCATATTGTCCAATGATATTGATTGTGCTTCATGTTTTTTCAGCCTTGTGCTCGAGCAAATGGGTGTATCTTTGATCATCGAAAATTTCTTATAGCCTGCACGGATCATCGACGTCTCTTCCAACCTCAGGGCTTTCAGAAATTCACAAGAATAAAGAAAGTTAAAGCTAGGAAAATGAAGTTGGAATTGAGAAAACTTTCGAATGATGCTTGTCGAAAGGATATTGAGGCAGAAGAGAAATGGTTGGAGAACTGTGGTGAGGATGAAGAATTTTTAAAGCGTGAAAGCAAGAGACTTCATCGAGATTTGGCGAGGATTGCACCTGTGTATATTGGAGGCACAGATTCTGAAAGTGGAAAACTGTTTCAGGGTTGGGAATCTGTTGCTGGCCTTCAAGATGTCATCCGGTGTATGAAGGAAGTTGTCATAATGCCTTTATTATATCCAGAATTCTTTGATAATCTTGGCCTTACACCGCCTAGGGGTGTTCTACTCCATGGGTATCCTGGAACAGGTAAAACTCTCGTTGTGAGGGCATTGATAGGTGCATGTGCTCGTGGTGATAAACGGATAGCCTATTTTGCCCGGAAAGGGGCAGATTGCTTAGGAAAATATGTTGGTGATGCTGAGCGCCAGCTAAGGCTTTTATTTCAGGTTGCTGAGAAATGCCAACCTTCTATAATATTTTTTGATGAAATAGATGGATTGGCACCTTGCCGCTCACGAAGACAAGATCAGACCCATAGTTCAGTTGTATCAACATTACTTGCTCTGATGGATGGTTTAAAATCTCGAGGTTCTGTCGTAGTCATTGGTGCAACAAATCGTCCTGATGCAGTTGATCCTGCATTAAGGCGGCCTGGAAGATTCGATAGGGAGATTTATTTTCCACTTCCATCAATGAAGGACAGAGCTGCCATTCTTTCGCTTCACACTCAAAGGTGGCCGAAACCAGTTAGTGGATCTTTGCTTCAGTGGATCGCGAGAAAAACTGCAGGATTTGCTGGTGCGGATCTGCAGGCACTCTGTACTCAAGCAGCCGTCACTGGTTTGAAAAGGAATTTTCCTCTACATGAAATTTTGTCAGCTGCTGAGAAAAACACTTCCACTGGTAAACGCCTTCCTCTTCCAAACTTTGCAGTAGAGGAAAAAGACTGGTTGGAAGCTTTATCATGCTCCCCACCTCCTTGCTCTCGAAGGGAAGCTGGTATAGCTGCTAATGACGTAGTATCTTCTCCTCTTCCTTTCCACCTTATTCCTTGTATTCTACGACCATTAGCCACTTTGCTCGTCTCCCTCTATCTCGATGAACGCCTGTTGTTGCCAGCTGCACTTTCTACAGCCGCAGACATGATAAAAAGTGTGATAGTTTCAACTTTGGACAAGAAGAAATTGCCTAGTGATTGTTGGTGGTCATTTCTTGATGATTTTATTCAAGAACCTGATGTTGCGAAAGAAATAGAGAAGAAACTTCTAGATTCTGGCATTTCCCTCGGAAATTTTAGTTCCACTGCAACTATTGATTTTGATGATGAGATTGACCACAGCAATGCAAAATTCGAACCTTACTTGAAACTTAATGGCAGAGCCCACTCAAATATGTTGCGGGCCCCATTAAATCCATCGAGTAATTCAGGGTTCCGTATGTTAATTGCTGGAAGTCCCAGATCTGGGCAGAGGCATCTTGCTTCTTGTCTTATTCACTCTTTTGTTGGAAATGTTGAAATTCAGAAGGTTGATTTGGCTACAATATCACAAGAAGGGCATGGCGATGTTGTTCAGGGGATGACACAAATATTAAGTACGTTCCCTTTTCTTTTTTCTTGAACTAATGTATTATTTTTGTTATTGAAAATACCTTGAACCACCTTAGTTCTACATCTAAATTTGTGTGATTTTTAAAATTCTACCATTACAACGTGTGTGCTTTCATAATTGTTCCAAAATATTTTGTAAAATTCAAGATCTGTTTCTCAATAAGTACCTTGAAGATCTGGTAAAACAATTTTTTTAGTACTCTTGTGTGAAGAAGATTATTATTGTGGAATAGTTTTCTTCATTGGTTTATGTTGAAGAAAATTAAGGATTCATGTTTCTATGCTAATTTGGAATTGGGGACCTTTCTTGTAATTGTTGTGTTTTACATTCAAACTTGATTACTAGAAAACAACCAGTTATTTTTATATCCTTTTTCCTTTGTAAAATAATTTTGTGTTTTATTGATGAAAAAGAATATGCTTTGAGAGGTAGTTAGATTGGATAAACTAAATGTATTACCACTAAATAATATTTTTTTTTTGCAGGGAAATGTGCTGGTGTTGGTTCATGTATGATATTTATGCCAAGAATTGATTTATGGGCTGTTCAGCAAGTAGAAGACTGTGATTCCAATTCAATGAACGATCAGCGCACCGAGAAGGGTAATCCTCCCAGTATTAAACATGATCGAAATAAAAACTTGTCTAGTCCACATAGCAAATTAACAGGGACAGTAGGAGATCAAGGCTTTACTCAGAATGCTTCGAATACCTGGAGATTATTTGTTGAACAGGTGGAATCTATCTGTATTTCGACCTCGGTGATGATTCTGGTATGCTATATTCTCTCTGTCAATCTCTCTTCTCCAAATATTATGCAATTTTGGTGATTTATAGTTATGGCAAAGGTTATTATATGAATGGCTTGGCACAAGCATACAAGTGTTTTGATCTTCATTGTTTCCATAGCTGTATTGGGAAAAAAATCACTTTCTAATTTTTTATGCTCTTGCGAAAACTTGTAATTTTTATTTTTGGAAGATCATTAACAGATAATATCATTGAAATGTCTTAGGTGTCTTTGCTCCTATCATTCAAATACCAGTCATTTAAATCATTTTCTTTGCGGTACGGTACCCACTGTCCAGACACTAATTTGATTTTTCTGAAGAGGAATCACAAATTATATGAAACCTAGTAATAATAATCCAAAATATTCTAATTAATACTTTAAACTCTTATCTAAGACACAGCTTATGATGTGTATTGTCAGGTATTAATTAACACTTTTATTTTCCTATATCATTGTTTTGCTATTTTGCTTAGTTCTATAAAATAGTTTTTCATTTAATGATTAGATCAGAAAATTTTCAATCCATCCTGTGTAATACTTTTTTCATTTTTCTACAGGCCACATCAGAAGTTCCAGTACTTCCAATTGAAATCAGGCAGTTCTTCAAGAAAGAGGTATCAAATTGCAATCAGTCATCACAAACGGAGTACACAGTTCCTCGATATTTTGTGCAAGTTGATGGGGATTTCGACCATGACTCGGTAATCAACCTATCTGCCGCCAAGTTATCAAGGGATGTGATTCAACAGCTAATTCAGTTAATTCACCAAAGATCTCACATCCATATAACATCAGCAGAGGAATATTATAAAACTACTAATTTACTCATAGAAGAGCATCCAATGTCGGTAAATCACAAGACAGTTGATGGAACAGGTGATGCAAATGAAGATATAGCACAACCGAAGGAAGGACCTATCGATAAAATTTCTCTGCCGCCAAATAGTAGAACTGTCAAAGGAAGATCAAATTTGCATCTAGCTGTATCCTCTTTCGGCTTTCAAGTTCTGCGGTATCCTCAATTTGCCGAGCTCTGCTGGTTCACATCTAAGCTGAAAGAAGGTCCCTCAGCGGACATAACTGGACCCTGGAAAGGCTGGCCTTTCAATTCCTGTATCATCTGGCCAGATAGCTCAGACGAAAAGGCAGCTGGTGGCGGCTCTAGTTCTGCCAACCTGAAAACGAAAGAGAAACCCGGTGTAGTTAGGGGCTTAGTAGCTGTTGGTTTATTAGCATACAAAGGCGTCTACACATCGCTGAGAGAGGTTTCTTTTGATGTAAGGAAGGTTCTCGAGCTTCTAGTTGAACAGATCAAAGAAAGAGTTCGAGCCGGGAAAGATAGATATCAATTCGTTCGCCTTTTGTCACAAGTTGCTTACCTTGAAGATGTTGTAAACAGCTGGGCATACACATTGCAAAGGTAAGATTGTTAATCGTCATTGGTCTGCTTTCGGATTGTTATTGTTTCGTATTTGTTCTTGTGTAATTCGAGTTTTAATTTCCAGCTTAGAGGTTGATGCTCCAATGCCAGCGCCCATGGTGCCAGTAGTGAACTCTAATCTCAATAGCACTACAACTCCAGATAATCAAACTCAAAGCCAGGAGTTAAAGCCATGTGTTTCGGAAGCACAAAAAGAAAATCAACAGAGTTTCGCTACTGATTTGGACTTGAATAAAGAAGTTATTGATTTGAATTATCATAATTCTGACGGTACAGATGGTGCTGACGCCGATGGATTACAGCTCGAAGTTGTTCCGGTGAATAATTCTACCCCTAATAACAAACCTGTTAAGGATTCCGAGCACACTGAAATGTTGAATAAGCAAAATGGGACACACAAACCATCCGATTCTTCGAGCTGTGGAAATATCATGCAAGTAGACGTAGATCACGGGCATTCTGAACATGTAAACGGATCAACATTCGCAGATTCTACCGTGCATAGCATTGATACCGATAAGATTCTTCAAGACGAAGAAATCCCATCAACAAAAGCTACAAAGTCTGGAGATTTATGTTTATACCGTTGTTGCTCTCAATGCATGAACACCCTCAATAACTTGACAAAGAAACTCCTTATCCAAGAACAGAAACTGTACAGTAGTCAGTGGAAAATCGACGATGTTCACGATATTGTTGCATCAATATCGGTTGATCTTCTATCCGCTGCAAGTAGGGTTCTTGCAGAAAATCCCATCGATGATGATAAATCGAAAACATGTAGCTGCAACGATCTCGAAAATAAGAGCTATGCGCCATTGCCGAGGGAATGTGGGTGTCACAATCCACCAACCGAACTCACATCGGAGCATAACTTTATTTTCAGAGACGGTGTGTTGGTTCCGACTATGGATCCAAGCAAGGATGTTTCGTTTCACTGTAAATTCGAGACTTTGTGTCTCTGTTCTCTTGTAGAAATAATAGCAATGACCAAGCACCAGCCTTTCGATTAGGTTTTTTTTGTTCTTGTTTTTTAAAATGGGATTTCAAAGGCTTTCAATTACTTTCCATGGCTATGCTTGGTCCGGCCATATTTTTTTTAAACAAGAAAAATGGGATAAGAAAAGAAATTCTAGAGATCAAAATTTTGTTAATTGTATACTTTTCTGAATGGAATTTTTTCTCTTCACCAAAATTTTTTCAAACTTGAATGGAATTAATTATAATTTCTTTGAATCTCTCCCAAAAGCTAAGTTAATTTTGTTAATTTCTTTCGACATGTATTTTTGGATACAGAGATTGTAGTAAGAGGTTGATGGTAAAATTCTCTTATAATTAAATCATAATCAATTTTTCACTAGGATGGTTAAAAAGTAAACTGTATATTGTGATGTCTTATGTAATTATCTTAATTTGAAGATTTTTTTTTTAAATTAATCTCTTACGTTATTTTCTCTTAAATTTACTTATGTATATATGTTGATTTTAACAAAGTTGTTCACCAAAAATTTAATCTGAGTTTGTACAGGTTTTTTGTATTTTTACAGAGTGTGTTAAAGATAAATAAGACTGTGAAAAAGGCTTAATTTTTTATTTAGTTATTTAATTTTTTTTGGATTTAATCTCTGGAGTGGATTTTCAATTTACTCTCTAAAATGAGTTTTGGGTTTAATCTCTGAAAGTTTAACAATGACAATATGACTATCTCTAATGATTTGATTTTAGTTGTGTTGGTTTGGATTGAGTCTTAAATCTCACGAATTGAATCTCTGAAATTAGTTTTGGCTTAATCTTTAAAATGGTATTTTGGTCTTTTGAAAATGCAGCTTTGGTTACTATTTTTTATTTTTGGTATTTCTCTTCTTCTACTTTACTAATTTGTAAAATTTTGATTTTAATTTTATATTTTTCAGATCTGTAGAATAGCATGGGTTCTCGACCCAATACTGACACTTTCTAATTGGAAAGGATGATCGAAGAGGGTAAAACATTTTGGCAATTGGGATTAATGGGAAAATTCTACTGTTTCTATTTCAAAAGTAGTGTGAGTGTTCTTTGTATTATTATTATGAGAAGATAGAAAGCTTACTTATAACCATGTGTAGTTATTAGAGATGATGATGTTCTGCCATTGAAAAATGATTTTCATATGGGAATGTTGTTTTGTTTAGTGTTGTCATTAATCTTAATTAAGTTTAATTTTTTTTTTGTTTTTTGTCTTCTGCCTTAATTTGAACTTAACAATATTTGATTGTTTGGTTGGTGAAAAAGTGATTCTTGACGCTGTGGGTGTATGTCTTTATATTGATGCAGAGATTATTTTGTAAAGAAAGTACTCTTTTATAAGTTTATGTATATGTATCATTACTCTACATGTTAAATAATGAAGTTCATTGACATATTAATTTTCTTTCAGATGATTTTGTTTCATAAATTTATAAATTTTGTTTAGATCAAGTCAAACTAAAAAATGACAAAAAGCTTCACATAATGATTATTTGTTTAAAAAGTAGATATATTTCTAAAATCATCTTTCTTGGATCATTGAACTAAATTATCTTACAACACTGACAATATGTATATAAATAATTAAACAATTATAATTTTTGTTTTCTCTTTAAGTTAAAATTTTGAGTTTCTATTTTATATTTGTGAGATTTTTGAAAAAATATGGATTTTTGATGAATTATTTTCTTTTGTAGTATTATTTGTTTTGTGTGACAAATTAAATTATAATAGATTTTCATAATTGGTAATAATATTTTTTCAGAAATTAGACATTGCTATAATCAAGGCCACAAATCATGAAAAACACCCTACAATAAAAAATCACATTAAAGGTAAATCTCTCACTTTTTTTTTTCTAGCCACTAAGTTTTGTTTATTGATAGATATCTTATTCTATATTTTATTATTTGTCTATTGTTATGGTTGGATTTGAGTGAACTCTTCAATCATGGTTATATTTTATTAAATAATAAGACAAAAAATTGAATTACACCACTAATTCTATTCTCTTTTACTAGGAGAAAACATGAAAAGGAGCAGTTGACTTCCACATAAAACATGGAAAAGAGATTAAAGGATGAAGTGGTACAGATTGGCTTAAGTAGCCAGATAAGAGGGCAAAGAAAAAGTAAAAGGGAATGTCTAAGTAGAGTTTCTTAGAGTGCGTAGAATGTCATTGATGTATATTTGGCTATAACACAGTTGTGAAATCTGCTGGAAATGAGAGAAATTAGTTTTTGATAATTGATATGATTTTTTTACTGTAGGTAGCTCAAAACTCTTTTGTAGGTGAAAAAGATAAATTTTAAACTCTTTTGCTTAGAACTTTCTTTTTTATTTTTAAAATATGTAATTAGTGATGAAATGTTATTAATTTATTAACTGCAGAATGTAAAATTTTGTAACTGTGTATTAAAATTTGATGTGAATTTTAGTTTGTTATTTTTGAAATTTTATTCTGAATTGTAAAATATTTTACAATTTAGTATGTGTTTTTTTTTATTATATAAGAATTTGTTATTGAGGGAGAGGAGGGAGGATGTCAGAAGTTGGTATAGAGAAGAGTTTTAGAAAAATATTTTAAGCAATTTAGTAGACATGCCACTACACTTTTATTGGCAAAAGTAAAAAGTGATTACAATGTATTAATATTTTTTTCTTTGTTAGTGCTATGTAATAGTGTTACAAACAAAATTATAATGAGTACTCATCATTGAGTAACACATTGTTGATGATGAAACAAATCTAAACAAGAATAACATAACAAATATAGTCAGAACTCAGATGAAGTACAATACAAGAGAGGATATTATTAAGATACATTGAAATACAAGAAGTATAAGGAAGTGTAATCATTTTAAATTAATATTATAAGTATAATAAAATTTTAATTATGAAATTATATGTCTATAATTTTAAATTATTAAGAGTTTTGTTATATAAATTAAAATAATTTAAGTGTAAAAAAAATAAATTGCTAAAAGATCCTTATTTAATAATAAATTACAAAAAATTAATTAATAATTATACTTAATTTAATTTTAAAATATAATTAATCTTAATTAAAGTTTTAAAAGGAAATAAATTAACAGGTTAATATCAGGTTACAGGTCATTTTTAATTTTTTTATTTAATTTCTAAATTAATCACAACCATTTAATAGTACTGATCCAATGGCTAAAAAAAATATAACCATGTGGTTACAATAAAAATGTAATCATTAGAACCTCCTCCAATATGTAATATATATATATATATGTGTGTGTATTATGTATTTTTTTAAAGACAATTCAACACAATAACTTGATTAGTATATACATTATGACGTTAAAAATTTGATAAGATATTTTTTTTCTTTTGTATTAATTGTTGAAACTTTATTAGACTAATTATTTTATTTTAATGATTGATATAAAGTGTAAACCGTCTAAACCGTACCACACTGCATCACAATTTTATAGTGTAATTTTTGCAATTTTAAGGTCTTGCAGTTGTGATTTGAAAAAAATAACTTATATCCACACCACCCACACCGTGAACAACTCTAGTTTTCCATATATAAGAATTTTTTTCTTTATTGCTTGTTCTACTATTTTGGCAGATAAGCCTATTCTCTATTGTAATCGTTGCTTGTTGAATGAAAGTTCTCTCCATAAAACTTAGCAATATATATATAGCTGGAAAAATAAGACTAAACACTCTGTACTCAAATTATTTGCCAAAGAGCTATTCAACAATTATTTTGAGTATAAAACTTAATTAATTTAAATTATATATATGTTGTTACATTTCTTGTAGTAAACATATAAATAATAAGAAAAGCTTACATACAATTCAATATAGGGAAAACAATAAGGTTACAACTTACAAGTACTTACAAGCTCCCATCTCTCAAACCCTAACCCTAGCTAATATATATGTATGTTTTTTTAATTCATTCACTAATAATTCTTGCAACAATAACAGTTATATCGTCGAACTTTCCTCCAGTGAAGGGTTTGCCGGCCTTGGTGGCTGCTTCAGAAAAAGGACTCTTTCGATCTTTCTTCAAAGAATAATGGCGAGAGAACTCCGCCAACCAAAAAGCACTACTCAGACTTGATTGTGTCTTCAAGACTTCTTCTATTTCCGAAACAAACATGTTGTCGAATATTCCATCAGTTGCCAAAACAATAACATCTCCTGGAACCATCTCGATTATCTTCACTGTTTCAGCACAGTCTGGAGTGTCACAACCCTGAGAGTTTCCAAGCTGATAAGGCGTGTTGAATCCTCGTTGTTGAGTTTTTGACCTATAAATGAGCTCATTATTTCTAAAGATGATGAAACCGCTATCTCCAACATTAACACTTTGCATAACTCCATCGTTATGACTAAGTATGCATGCAGTTGAGGAGCCTTGAATCTCAGCCTTAGCGTTAGCCACAAAAGCTTCTTTTAAAATACTTTTGGGATCGGTGATGTTGTTGTCAACAATGGCTTTGACAGAGTTATTCATGAGTTGTCGAGCATACTCACCAGCATCGATGCCTCGACTAGCCCAACCACCAACACCATCTGCTACTCCAATTATTTCTTGTTCTTCGCAAATGAAGTGAGAATCTTCACCTATAACATCATCTTTAGGTATGTAATGATATTCACAAACCATTTTGATTTTCTTCTTATTATTATCTGTGATCTCCATCTCAAAATCCATATCCACTATGTCATCTTTGTTCATATCCATATTTATCCTATAATTAATATAATTTTTGTGTGTTAATTTCTTGATCTCAAAAGTACGTAGCTAGGGTTAGTTCTTTAATGATAGCTATAATATTATGTATACTAATTTTGTTCGTAGTTTGGAGAATTATAAGTAATAATGATTTGAAATTAGTTATTAATTATGATTTATATATGTTTTCTAGAAGAGTGTACTGTCCGTACATCTAGCTTAAGATTTTTGGATCAGATATTATTTATAATTTTAAATAACGATTTTATTTGTTTTTCCATAATAATAAAACATATCTTTTATCTAATAACATTACAATTATTTAAAATAATATTCTTCCTCGATTTTTAAAATGACTAATATTTTAAATAAGTAAATTAAATATCTTAAATATTCATGTATTTATAATTTGTTATATTTAAACTATATGTCCCAATTTACATAGAACCAAAATATAAAAAAAAAATTACAAAAATACATCTATGCGATTTTTTATTTTTATTTTTATGCTTTGAATATTTTTATTTATAAAAATACCTCTGCAATAAAAATAATAAATTATTTTTTTTGGTTATTTTATAGTTTATTTATAGTTGTCATGAGATTGTTTTTATGATTGTTTTAGTTATTTTATAATTGATTTATGGTTGTATTTCTCGTTATTTTCTTACTTTTTGTTAAGAAAGATGTATTTTTATAATTTTAAGACTTTTCAAGTATATTTTTGTAAATAAGAACTTTAGACTGTAAACTTATAATAAAATATAAAAAAAATGTATTTTTGAAAAGTTTTCTTAATTGATAATTCTCTAATTTAAGGATTTCTTCTTCAATAATGGGTTTCCTAAAATTCCCAATAAAAATGTCCTCATTTTGAAATCTTCCAACCAATAATTAATAGCAAAAATAGATTTTATTAAACCCAAAACATGAATGCTAACTTATGTGATTTTTATAAAATTAAAGCCTTTAAAGGCCTCTTCATCCTGTTCCAGGGCTGGCCCAAAACTAATATGGGCCTAGCTCAAACAATATTTATGGGCTTTTTTAAGAAAGAAAGAAAATTATAGCAGTTTTAAGTAAACTTTTAAATGTGCTATTTTTGTAATTCATTATTACTTGTTGGGGTTCTTTCTCTCGAGTACATGAAGTTAATATTAAATTTTGTTCATATATTGTTCTCCAACAAAAAAAAAAATTGTGTTCATATACTAATACATGAGTTTGGAATTCCAAACAAATGAATTCATTTAAAGTATGAGAATTTTCTTGTTCAAAAAAAATTTATGGCCTATATATTCCCTTTAAAAAATTGTGTTAGGATTGATAAGATTAACATAAAATTAACCTATTAATAATATGTTTAAAGCTAATTTTAAACTTTAACAAATTATAATTAGATCATAAACGTGTTAGACAAATCATTATCAACTGATTCTATACATTATAATTGTCATGATCTCATCATCAAACATTTATGTATATATATAGGGATATGATTTTGTCCCGTTATTGTACTTTCACGGATTGTAATTCGTGATGTACGACAGCTGTCAGATGAGGGAGTTATTTGATCTGACGGCTGAGATTGATCTAGGGGTAATTAGGATTAAAAAGTAGAAACGTACCCTGACACTCATTTAATGTACCCTGAGACCCATCTAATGTACCACGGAATACAATCTGTAAAAGTACATCACGGGACAAAATCATATCCCTATATATATATAGGATATTTTATATTTATCAATTAATATAAGTCATATTTTTAGTGACAAGCACCTACCATATTTAATTATATAAAAATATTTGTAAGTGTTTTGACATCATTGTAAATTTTGATAGAATATTTCAGTTCCAAATTAATCCATTAATATTGTTTATAGGATATGTATCAAACTGAAACTTATCCAAAATCATGGCCTATGTCACCCATATACAAATCAACTATATATATAAATATATATATTAAATAGAATATTGATCAAAATTACATAATGTATATATACTTTTTTTGTCTATTTCATTCTTTTACAATCATTTTTTTTGTTTGAATTATTATACTTTAATTAAACTTCAAATATTAATTCATTTTGCTTTTTTACTATGTTTTTATGTACTTTCAGCTACAAAAACACAATATAATTATTGTAGTGTATGTAAATTGAAAAATTATAATTTAATTAGTTATGTAGCGGTTATATTATACTTATATTTATAATAAGCATCCTATTAATTTCAAGAATAATGAATATTTATTCAAAAATAATGAATTTACCTCCTTAGTAAAAAATAAATAAATATTTATTTACAACAACAAATAATGAATAGTAGTTTATAATGTTAAAAATAATTTTCAAAATAGTTAATTAAAAATTAATTATGTATATATTCATTATTTAAATTTTATTTTTTGTATGATAAATTAATCAGAATTTATTAAAAAAAAATAATTTTTATAAGATAACTATAATATAACACCATCATCTATATATAAACAAAATAAAAAAATAAGAATACACATAATTAATTTTTAATTTAATAATGTGTCTTTGTCTAAGTTAAATGTTCAAACTTATCCATATTTATTATGTAAAGGAAGGAGCCCACATTAATTGAAAACCCTAAAATGAGTCAATTGCATCTATTTCAAACGTAATTAGGGGCGGCGAGGAAGGTTGGAATGGGGCAATTGTGGGTCCCATTTATTATTATTATTTGATAATTACAACACAATTTAAAATTTTGAGTTTGTAACGAGTATAAATTTAATATATTTTTTAACTGCATAAATATCTAATATTAATAAAATTATAATTTTTATCGAGTTTTATTAAATACGGATACTGTTTTTAATAGTGCACTGTAGATACGGGCTGAACTTTTTGACATAATACGAGCTTAAAAGATACAAACACGACTAGGTACAAAAAATACGAATTTGGACATAATATGACACGATACTATAAATTAGTACGACACGACACGAGAAACATGAAAGGCACAACACGTGAGCACGATGAATAGATTAGCCTGAAAGATACGACACGCGACAAGTGTAAAAAATACAACATGATATATCAAAAAACTTTATAATTTAATAATAATAATAATAATAATAATAATAATAATAATTGAATTTATCAATTATAAATAAATTAAAACAACAATAATAAAATTTATATATAAGACTGAATATTATAATTATTTAATTAAAACTATCGAAAAATGAAAGTTATATATTAATTTAGTAATAGGGTCTATTATAAAATTTGAGTATTTATAGTAAATATTTAAATTCTAATGATACTAATAATTTTTTTATATAATTATTTATAAAATATTGTTGAAAAGATATATAAATATAACTAAGCTATAAAATATACATATACTTTAGTAATTGTAAAAAATATAAAAAAAAAAAATAAAGCACGAATTTAAGCCCGGATATTAAAGTAGGCTGACCTATTTAAGGGTCGGCACGAGCAAAGTACCACAGGAATCCGAGCATGATTCAAAAATATCGGGTCGTACTGGGCCTATCCTTTAACAATATTGGCACAACACGCAGGGTCAACCCTAGGCATAGGCGGGCTAGGCCCGCGCCTAGGGTCTACTTATTTTAGGGGCCCAAATAAAAAATACCTTTTAAAAAATATACATATTTTTTAATAATTTTTAAAATACTATTTATTTTTATAGTAAGGGCCTAATTTTTTTTACCTATGGCCTATTTCAACTCAAGGTCGGCCCTGACAACACAACATGATCTATATTTTTCTGTGAAACGACACAACACGACCTAATTTTTAAAAAATTATGATAAATATGGGTCGGGCCAATACGACACGCACGCACTTAAAACACTAGTTTTGAATATATTAAAAGAAAATTTAAAAGTAACTGATAGTCTGATACCATATAATTTTACATCCAAACTCAATGATTTAGAATCTGAGCTTTACATATGCCCTGTTTAATATACTAATAGAGTTTGTACAGATAAAATTGAAAAAAATCACGGTTTTATAAATATTGAGTATTTATGCTGTTAAAAAGTTTATTAAATTTATGTCACTTACAAGCTCAAAACTTTAAGTATTTGCACTGTTATTTACTTTTTTTATTAAGTAATTAATAATTTAAAAATTTACAAGTGGTCCTAAGTAATTATAAATATACTCGATTATTAAAAAAAAAAGGAATAAACTGAAAAACTCTCGTAAATGCCAAAATAAGAAATGTACGACCATTTTAGCGAGTGTACTATAAAATTACCCAATTACATTTATTCTACTTAATTTTTTTTTAAAAAAATAATTAATGTTGTAAGCATTTTTTTTTTCAAAGCTTTCTATATTTGGATGATGAGTATATAGGCTGTCCTTCCACCTAATTATTTAATTTGTGTTTTTGCCAATGTAATAACACATATATCTACATTACTAGTTAATTTTTATTATTAATAATGTTATTTATTTATTTATTTTGCATGGGTGTTGTAATAATTAATAGTTCGGCATTACATATATTTTATTTGATTAAATTTATAATTTTCAAAAGTGTTATAAAAAGTACATAAAAAAAAGTGCTAGAAATTTCTTGCCTAATTAATTATTAATAATTTTTTAGAAAATTATCTTATATATTATTTTTTTAATGTTTTTTTTTTAAATTTACAGTTTGAGTTTTTCTGATAGTTTTTCCGAAAGTTTTTATATAAGTTTTTATTGAGATTTAAGTTCTTCCGTTAATTACTATAAATGTTTCTATATGTAATTCCATAAAAAAAAAAAAAAAAAATTATATATACTTAAATAATAATTAAATGTAATATATACTTAAATGTAATATATACTTAAATAATAATTAAATTAATTAATTATACTCAACAGATCACATCACCGATATATGAGGTGGGGCCACCAATTCACTAATTGTGTTTAAAATATAATATAATAATTAATAATTACTTATTTAATTATAGATTCTTTTCCATAATAAGAAAAGTACTATTACTTAATTTTGTCCAAAAACAAAACATAGTATTTTTAATTATTAATTATGTTTTGGTATTGGGATGGGGACCAAGTTCGGCGTTCGGCTACCTATTTTTATTATAGCATAAAAATACAAATTTTGGCCCCATTTCACTACTTGCCAAACAAACCCTAAAACAAAATACACAAAAATATTAAATATATATGTATATTTTTTTAGATTTTTTACTATAATAAACTAACACACAATCACTACATGTATATCCTCATCTTGGAAAATAATATTTGATAATAGATTGTTTAGGATTTTTTACTACTAAACTATGACTTATATATTATTGGGTGTTCGAAATTTTTTAGGCTGTTAAAAATAGTTTCTGAATTATTTACATCAAGTTTTATCTTATTTAATCAGTTGTCACATCAACACCACGTGTATATATTAAAATTTTAAAAAATATATATGTATTTTTAATTAAAAGATCACTAAACTAAAAATCCATTAATGATTAAAATTATTACGTAAAATAAAATTTGAACTATTTTTCTCAAATTAATTATACACATGGCGTTGACAATTATCTAAAGAGTCATGTCCTTATTTTATTTGTCGTGACAAAACTTGACCATAGAACCAATTTACAACATTGTGAATACTTTGGCGATTATTTTTAATGGATTGAAAAATTTAGGAGCACAATAATATATTATACATATATCATTGTTCGGGAGGCAAAATTCTTAAATAGTCTTAATAATAATCATCATAATTATTGGTTTTTACTCTTTTATTATTTGACTATTGAGCTAGTTAAGCATTATTGTTAATGAAACTTAGATCAAACATTTCATTAACAATATAAATTGACATTTTTTTAATTATTAAATAACATTTCTATATACATAGGGCATTTTGGATAAAATATCAAATTAATGTGTCAAGTTAGCTATAATTTTATTGGGAAAATAATTAAAAGAGAATTATTACACAAAATGATTAGTGTTTTAACAATATTCTCTACAACACTTGAAAAATCATTTTATTTCTCATCAAATCATATTTTAAAAATGATATTTTAATATATTAGTTACTAATAATTTCAAATACCCTACTAATAATATAATTTTTCAAAACATTAATGGGATGTAAAGAAAACATAAATAGTAAAATACTTTGAGATTTTATTTATTTATTTATATATTATTATTTTTTTCTTGTATAGGTGAGCATAAACAAAAGTTCATCACATGGGATTCTTTGCTGGCATGACCCTGTCTTACTCACAATATATTCCTTAGCTGTTAGAAGACTCTAGTCTTATCTCTCTCTCTAAATATATATGAGAGAAATACTAAAAGAGATCAGTGATGATTAATACTTTTTTATGCATCAATATTGTTATCGATCTAACTAAATATTAAGTCTCATATAATTTAATATAATAACTTTTAGAGAGTATCATCAGCCAATTAAGCGATATATCTAGAGGTACTAAGGTACTCAATAACAATACTCAATATATATGAAGAGAAAGATATCAATAGTGTCTTACACTGTATCAGGTCTCATATAACTAAAAATAATAACTTTTAGATAATATTTCTAACCGATTGTATTACATCACCTTTAAATAGTGATAGATATTATTGGTGCTGAATAATAATATATAAATATAAATATATTTCTCTTAGTGATTCATCAAATATATATCTTAATCAAACTTTATAGTACATTTTTTTCCATAAGAATATTATAACCAAAGCACATGCTTTTCTCTCCATGATTTATCATTTAGCTACTCACAGCTAGTTTTGGTACACCTATTATAATAATTATAGTATTATTATTATTATTATTATTATTATTATTATTTAGGTATAAACTAATTATTATTTTTATATATATGTGGTGCAACTTGTGACATATATATAAATATATAGAAAAGCCAAAATAAATACATGTTATGTGTGAGAGAGTAGTAATAATAAGTACCTAAAGAGAAAAAAAAAAATACCATGGAAGCTATTATTGATAATCTTCATAATCATCATCAACAACAACAAGAGTTTTCTTCTGGTCAATCATCATTTTCTTCATCAATTCAAGATCAAGATCATGATCAAACATGTCAAGATGTAGTTATTGATTATGATCTTTTATTAGAAGAGTCTTGGTTTTTTGGTAACCTACTCATTAACCAAAAACCAAAAATGTTAAGGTGTTTTTCTGATCCTTGTCCTTCTTCTTCTTCTTCGATTTCGAATATTATTGCCCTAGACAACAACAACAACAACAACAACACCATTACTCGAAATCTAGCTCGAGCTCCTTCATTGCCACCTAATATTGGAAGAGAAGAGAAAGAAGAAGAAGAAGAAGAAGAAAATGGTAACTCGAATAGGGTTTTGGTTACCAAATTGGCAAGTGATGAGAAAAAAGAAAGGAAGAGTAGTAAAATAATAAAGGAGCAATGTTGTTACTCGTTACCAAAGCCTAAGAAAAATATGTTAGTGAGAACACAAACTTTGCCAACTTCAATGAGAAAAGTTGAGATTGTTCAAGATCATCATGATGAAGATAAAATTAATGGTGGGATTAGCAAATCAAATCGCCAACCTTCACTTAATCTTGCTGATATTTTGCCCCCTAGACATAATAAGGTACTATTTATATTTTATTGTTATTATTTCATATTGGGGTGTTTTCAAAATTACCATTTTTTATGTGTTTATAGTATATATTTTCAAAAATGCTATTTTTTTTGTCAATGTCTTGATAGCGTATATGTGTATGTATATACTTTATCTATATAAAAATTGTAAAAATGGATAATTCATTTTTCATATTTGGTTTATAAAAACTATAAGAATGGTGGAAGTTTTTGTTCTTGTTCTTTGTCATCATGGTATTGTTTTTAGCCATGAAAAGAGTATATATATATAACTTTAATTTACTTAACATGGAAGGAATATAGTTTAGTTCCATTTTTTGAATAAGGCTATTAATTTAACATGTGACATGCTTCATATTTCAAAAGTAATAATAGTGAAATTTTGAAGAGTAGGTACAACTAATATAATTTTGTTTTTTTGCAAAATAGAGTAACAAAGTATGTATGTATTTCACAATAAGATGGTTTTTGCAAAAATACCATTAAGAAGAAAATTTATATAAAAATATCAATTTTATTTACACATTAGCTTTCATGATCGCTCGAGTAATTATCTTTTTACACGACCGTTTAACGTAAATCAGGGCCGACCTTGAAAAAAAGTGGGTCTAAGATTTTTTTTATTTGGGGTTTATCTAAAGCGTAGAGGTAATTGGTGTGTTTGGGCCTATATTTAATAAAATTTTACAAAATTACAATATTTTTCTTCTACACATTAATATATTGTATAAAAATTTGGGGCACTGGGTTGGGTGGGCCTTTGGCACAGGCCTAGCCTACCTTAGCTCAGGCTCAGACCTAAACGTAATCAATAACTTGTACGATCGTTCTCTCTAAAAGTGAAACGAGCGAAAAATTATCTTACAATTTTGTTACAATATGTTACATTTTTCTAAGTCTTAATATTTGGATTTTGTAGGGAAATTCATCAAGAAATAGGACACCAAAAAACACAATATTGGAGGGTTTTTATAACAATACAGATGGGTCAAGAGAAATGAGAAGAAGATACCAAAATGGAAAAAATATGAGAAGAAGCCTAAGTGACCTTGAAATTGAAGAAGTGCAAGGATTTAAGGATTTGGGGTTCACATTTGATAAGTTAAAAAACCCTAGTGTGGTTAATATAATTCCAGGTTTGCAAGAAAAGAATGAAGAGGATAGTATGGGCCTAGAAAATAAGGTAAGAAGGCCTTATCTTTCTGAGGCATGGTTGGCCCAAAGTTATAGCCCACCACCACCTCCTCCTCCTCCAAGTTGGGCTTTCAGGAAATCTTCTGGTGAAGACATGAAGGCCCATATTAAGTTTTGGGCTCGAGCTGTGGCCTCTAATGTGCGCCAAGAGTGCTGAAATAAATAATAATAAAAAGAAAATAAAATAAAAAATCTGATCTGCTAATCAATTCTTTTTTTTTTTTTTTTTTATTTATTAATTTTTGTAATTCTTGCTTTCATTTTCATTTTTGTCTTTCATGGGTGTGTATGTAGCCATGAAATAAGAAACTATTGTAAGAATTGCAAAAGGAGTAGTAACCTTAAAATAATATCTTGGACAGACAATAAATAATAATAATATTAATCATAAAAAAGATTGATTGTAACCTTTGAATGAAATTATGAAACATTGTACTATATTGTTTATTTATTTTATTTATCTTTTCTTTTGTTTAGAATCTTTAGATATGTTTATTGTCTTGATAGCACCTCACTATATTTAAACCATCTCCCATGCAAAATCAAAATTTGAGTTAAATTTGGTATAAAATTAGTGATATTTGGTTTGCTATTTATAATTATATTCGAATATACAAAACACAAATTAAATAAATAAAAAGAAAACTAATTATTACTGCTCATATATTTTGTTGAGAATATAAAAAGAGAAAAACAATAATTTTTTTTTAAAAAAAAGTGTATTGCTAATTAAAGTTTGATCTAAATAAAATAATCATGTTAATAATTGAGATTCATGGTTTAATTCAATTTTTTTTTTTGGTAACGTAGATATTAATGTCTGACACATGACAAGAAAGATAACATCTTGGAGTTGAGTAGTTCCGAGTAATAGCGGTCGACTTGGGAGGAGTCCCTAGCCCTGCGTCCAAGTTGACTCTGAGAACTCTACAATGTGTGTTCAGATTCTAATACGTCGTTTCAAACTCACTCTCTTTCAGTATTTTGTACCAGGTGTATCAATATTCCCACAATATTTGTTCGGACAGTATGTCGAATGAGGGTGGTTAATCTTATTCTAGCTAAAGTTATCGGGATTAATGAGGTGTTGAGTTGGTTGAAAGAAACAAGGCGACATAATGTAGTGGTAGAATCGGACAATTTGGTCACAATCTAAGCTATTCAAAATTCGTCAAATATGACTTTTATTTTCGTGTTCTGCATTTCTGAATGCAGAGAAATTCTTTCTAATTTGAATAATGTCTTTTTAATTTTTATCAAGCAATTCGCTAATCGTGCTACTCACCATTTGGCTAAAATTTTATAGGTAAATGCTAGTTATACTTATTCGATTCTACAATTCTAAATAATTTACATAAGGTACTTTTAACTGATTTGAGTTAATAAAATTGTATCTTAAAAAAATGAATAATTTTTCAAAAATAAAATCACATGTTTTCAATTATATTAAACAATAAAAATAAATATTATTACAAAATAAAATAAAATAATTAAATTATCCAAGTAACGGTTAATACCGTTATTAGATAAAGAAAAATGATATCTTTCTTTCTTTCTGGTAATGAATGAATGGTGAAAAGAGCAGAGTGAAGTGAAGAAGAAGAAGAAAGAGCTTCATCTCTCTCTCTCTCTCTCTTACTTTCTCTCTCTAAACTCAAATCAAATGTTGAACTCACAACACTTCCTCACCACCACCCATTTCCCCTTCTCTCATCATCATCATCATCATCATCATCTCCATAACCACTTTCTCTCTCCTCCACTAACTCTCAGACCCATCTCTGCTCCCTTACGAACCCGAACCCGACCCGAACCATGGCTAGCTCGAGCTTCTGAACCCACAACAACAACAACAACAACAACAAACAATGTTCCAGAAGAGGAAGAAGAAGGTCCTGTAGAGTTTTTCCAATCTACAGCTCCGATTTTCGCCACTTCCGACGAACCCTCTTCTCTCCAAGTCGCCACCAGTGTTCTACTCACCGGTTCCATTGCTGTCTTCCTCTTCCGCTCGCTCCGCCGCCGAGCCCGCCGCGCTAAAGCACTTGTAAATTTCTCCCCTTTTTATCTTCAAAACAGAACATTGATTGAAGAATTTGATGGGTTTGGGTTCAAGTTACTGACTCTATGAAAAACTAGGGTTTTGAATTTGGTGGGGATTGGTTTCAGTTATTGAATTTTTGAGAAATGGGTTTTTGTTTTTGTGATTTTAAATTTGGTGGGTTTGGTTCAAGTTATTGACTTTTTCAACAATTATGGTTTTGAATTTGGTGGGATTGGTTCAAGATTTTGAATTTTCAAGAAATGGGGGTTTTGATTTTGAATTTGGTGTGTAGAAATTTAGGTCAGATGGAGTGAAGAAATCAGTGAAGGAAGAAGCACTTGAAAGCTTAAAGGCAATGAGATCAGCTTCAGTGACTGAAGCTAAGTCACCACCTTCACCTGTTCAAGCTTTGTTGGGAGGCATATCAGCTGGTGTTATTGCTCTTATTCTTTACAAATTCACTACAACTATTGAGGCTGCTCTTAATAGACAAACACTTTCAGATAATTTCTCGGTACAACCTTCTTTCCCTGCACAATTTTACTAGGAAAATTCAGTCAAATATGTAGTTTTGTTTAGGTTATTGTATACAATGTTTGATGACTAATCTAAGGCCATTGTACAATCCTGTCCATTCATGTTTATTTCATTATGAAATTGTGAACTTTGTGACCTTCAAATCAGTCATGATAAGATGTATGAGTTTCCATACTGAAACCAATCGACAATGATGTATCTTATATATGGTACTAAGATATAGGTGTGAAAGTGAGGTTGAGAATGTAGAATAAGGTAAGTTATATGGTAAGATATATGGGGTTTCATGTAAAAATCAATTGGCAACGAGTGGAGTCGCATATGCATCGTATGTATGATATTAAATTTCCACTTATTATCAAATCAATGTGAGACTGTCTAATAATCACTAGATTTAACAATTACTTATGTAGATGATATGCAAGAATTTCTTGTTTTTCTAAATGAGTGGTTAAAGATTTAAAGTTGCTACCTTTACCATTCATTGTTGTCACTTGCTAGTGTAATGGTGTTAAGTGAAATATCTCATCTGCTGTTAAGTTACTGATTTGATTTCTCTTAAGGAAGAGTAATTTATGATGTGATAATGAAAGTGCTATAGTATTTGATTTGTATGACATAAAATTCACACAAGTGTCTCAATTATCCTTGCTCAAGTTTCTTACAATTTATGTAAGTTGTTCTAACACACAACTAGTTTCCCAATTTCAGGTTCAACAGATTACTATAACAATAAGGTATTCCTCTTTTGATTATTTCTATCTACATTCCTTGCTGTTTTTTCTATTTTGCTTCATCTTTTCATTTTTCATTTTGCAGGACTATCATAAATGGTTTGTGCTACCTTGCAACATTTGTTTTCGGTATCAACTCAGTCGGCTTAGTTCTTTATGCTGGTCAGCTAGCCATCAACTCCTTCATGGAAGAAGAATCCAGAAATAATGAAACCGAGAACAAGGGTGAGAATCGGTCAAGTTCGCTGAGTTCAACAGCCGAGACTCCTACAAACACTGGCGACAGCAACGAAGGGAGTCAAACTTCAGATGACTCGCAATAACAGAACATAAAATCCAAAAGCTTCCTTCTTTAATTCCATGCTGACTCAGTCCTCCATGTTGTAACTAATTTACACAAGATGGTGTATTATATTTGTATAGCTAAGTTATTCATGAGGTTTTTCTTAAGATTGGTAAATTTTCTGCCAAGAATTTTTGTCAAAAGATTATCTAGGAAAAAAATACCCCTTATTGTTTAAGATGAAAGTTCATAAATTTAGGTTTAATGGCAATTAGGGTGAAACTACATAAACAAATTCAAGAAAAATGTGCACTAAATTAAGCAAGAAACAAATTAAGATAACCCTGTATGTTTTGAAAAGTTATTAAGACATAAGATCATTATTTTTAGAATGTGTTTGGAAATAACTAGAGTGAGCAACGGTCGGTTTGATCGATTTTTTACACAAAAAATTTAGAATTTACTTTTCGATTTTCATGGTTATAATCCAAAAACTGACCGACCATTATATAAATGGTAAAAAACCGATCATTTTTATCCACGGTAAGCTTCATCTTTTTTTTTAAAAAAAAAAAAAATAAAATCTTTAAATTTACTATAATTATTTAGAAACTAACATTAAAAGCGAGTTGGAGGGCCCAGCTTGCGGAAGTTGCCACACAAATTGTAAGTTTAAAGTATAATTGCATTTATATTTTTATGTTTCATAATTTATTTCTAACTCTATTTATTTATTATGTTTGTAGGATGACTTACAAAAGCAAGTCGAAGAGGGAACAATAAGTGTGGAAAGGAAGAATGACATCTTGACCATGGCTCTTGGGACAGATGAGCATGGTGGTCGAGTCCGGGGCTTGGGTTATGGTGCCACTTACATCCAATTTTCCCACACTCCACACCCTACAAAGAGAAAGAATGATGAGGGCAACGAGGCATTGTCAGATATGGATAAGCGACTTCGTGAGACAAAGGAGAGTAATAGACAGCTTAAAGAACAAATGGTTGAACTCTTGTGTATAGTTCGCTCCCAGCATAATGGTGTTGCGGGTACATCACATGCATCTAGTTCGGGTGTTGGAGGAGAATCAAACAAACTAGCTCGTGATGATGACATTGTCTCTGCCCCCAAAGCACAACCACAAAGTGATGTCCATGTCTCTACTCCACCACAACCGAGTACACTGCATGCTGAGAAGGTAATCGCTCCACCAACTCCACCGCCACATACTGATTGTAGTTCAGAAAAGGTAATCTCAATATATTACTTTATAATTTGTATTGTCAATTTACAAATTGTATTGATTCCTTTTTTTAATTTGAAAATACAGAAATATCCATGTTAGATGCATGTTCGGTTGAAACCCAGTAGATTGTCATTGAAAGTTGCTAGGGGATTTATGGTGAAGGAGCAATATTTGAAGAATGGCAAGTTCTTGGTCCAGGGTTATGATTTCCTCTACAAGGATTATCGTCAGGTTTTCATCGATGAAGTCTATGTAGAAAATGCCCTTCTTCCATGTCCCGTCGTTCACCATGCATACACCAGTGTAGGTCATGCTATAGGACTTTATGTAGCATGGCCGAAGGACTACATTACGCCAGTTGGAATAGAGTTTGTATGTTTTAATTAATTCTCTTAACTTAATATATTTATTGATTAGTGAAAAACTCTAACTTAATTGTTTTGTTTTCCATATAGAGGCAACGCCCCAATAACCAATGCAGAAGAAGCAACTTGTGAGTGGAAAAAGACAAGTCTCTAAAGAATTACTTGGTCCTCGAACACAGTCTAGAAAAAAACCAGAGAGGCCGAGTAAACAAGGTCGCTACGTTGCACCAAAAAGGGCTTCAATAATCAATACTTTTTTTAAGTTACTCAATATGTGGCTAAAAACAACAACAATCCACTTTGAGGTCAGCAAGGATTTATTTGGGGTTGAAAACGACTCGATATGGCTTCCAACAATTGACATCAAGGAATTGTGCCAAATGGGATTTTTACGAGCCCAGCCTATTGTAATCTAGTGCAAGTATGATATCAAACTCTTATTAAACTTGAAAATTTTTACATAACAATACATCAAAAAATTATATTTTCTATAAATAAAACTTTAAAAACCGTATAAATATTAAAAATTCCTTACAGCCCTATTTTTATAATTTTTTATTATTATTTTTATATATTTTTGAAATAATACCTTTTTTTTCCTTTATAACCACTTTGCACAATAATTTTATTTTGACATTTGCTTGTTGAAAATTCTCACTTGATAAACACAACACCTCATGCCTAACCATACTTCAGATTGATGATACCAGCTGTCCGTTGTGTGGTAGGGGTGAGGAAACTATGGAACACTTGTTTCTTACCTGCGATGTGGCGATGCACTTATGGAGGTCTTCTCCCTGGGGGATCTTCCCTGTGTGTGACACCGGTGTTCGTGTTTGGGATTGGGTGAAGTTCATTTGGAGCCTTAATAGCTGGGGTCTCCGAGTGGACGATGTCTTCCTTTATGCCTCGTTTGTAGTGGACAACATATGGAGGATGCGCAACGACGTCATAAACAATAATTGCACTCCTAATGTTCTTAAATGTATTGACCATATTTGTTCTTCTTTTGCAGATGCACATACTTCTCTCTTGCATAGTCCTACTCCGCCTGGGAAGGACATCTGGATGCCTCCACCACTGGACTGGATAAAATTAAACTGTGATGTTCGCGTGGGTTTGGAGAGTATGTGCACAGCTGTTGTTGCTAGGAATCATCTGGGGAGGGTGGTTTCTATTCACACGGCTAGATTGGATTTCTCGGAAGCTCTTTGCGGAGAAGCGGCGGCCTGTTGCATGGCGGTGTCGGTTGCTTTAGATTTAAAGTATAATTATGTTATTGTGGAGAGTGACTCGAGACTACTTATCAACGCTCTCAATGGGAAGGCGTCTCATTGGGCTCTAGAGAACTATGTCTCCTTTTGTTCTAAGTCTTCTCCTTCTTTAATGTGTTGTAATTTTTCTAACATTAGTAGGAACTGTAACTTTGCGGCACACAATGTCGCTAAGTGGGCCTTTACCCACCAAGTTTTTGGATCGATCCCGATCAATTCTGTTCCGGAAAACATTTTATGTAACGACCATGAGGTCTAGTTCTATTTTAATATAATTTACGCTTATTTTCAAAAAAAAAAAAAAAAAAAAACCATACTCACCATTATATTGTGTGCCTCATTTATTCACTGTATGTTATTATGCAAGTCTTGTATGCATCATGGTAGATATGCAAAAAGTACCAATGGTAATCAACACCATCCTAGAGTCTCATATCATTATTAGTACAATTTAATATTAGATCCTACAAATTTTAATTTTACAACTAATATAGAAAACAAATAACTACCACAAAAATCTCTCTAAATTCCCATGTTGAGAATCTAGTTTCAAGGATTAAATAACAAAAACACAAAAATAAATACAAAATTTATCATCCTAGCAAATTGTCTTAAATGATTCTACCCAAGCTTTCTATCTTAAGAGTAGATGAAGGCTGTAAAATAAGCCTTTCTCAATGGAAAACATCATGACTTCTCCAAATTGCCTATGTGAAAGTCTTCGATCATATCGAAAACTCGAGTTGCATGTTGTGGCCTACAACATGGAAAAACAAGCTTACTTGTTGTGTAGAACATAACTGTTTTAACATAACAAAAGAACCGAAACAAAAGACTCACATACCCGTAAAAGCCTTCGGTTGAATCATCCCCGGCATGTGCAAGAATGGCATCACCGCCGGGGTGTTCCTCTACATACGAGGTAACATCATATACCTATCATTGTCAAAAGGGATTGATTATACAGAAGAAAATGAATCAAGATTTAGATAATCAAATGATTCTAAACATCCCCCAAAATCAAAAAATAACCTTGTCTTTAATGATGATCCAACAATCAGTTCCCTTGTTGTGCAAAGAGACTTCTGATTTGGTGTATAGTTTTGTTCCCTAAATAAAACAGAGTTAAGTTAATTCCATTAAGTATTGATTAGTAACAAAAGCACTTGAATCATATGAACAAATGGAATGTGATCTTGTACAGAAATCTTAACTTTTACAATGTAATTGTTATCAAATTAATCCCATTGAAAATATATGGATAGTTTTATCTTATCCAATCCTCATCTCCATTTATGAAAACATAATAAAAAGAAATTTGTTATAAAACAAAATCCATATTTCTCAAATGTCAAAAGTGAAATTTCTAAGGAATTGTGGATGCAATGGCAAAAGCCTTTTCATCACCTAAAGGAGAATTCATGTTCATTCCAAAACCATTATAGATCCTACTTTGCATCCAACTTATTTTCTAGTAATTTATTCTAAGCAAATGATCAATTCAATATAGATTTAAATAATATGTAAAAGAGTGAATTTATTTAAGCAAATTTCTGATTTATAAATTTTGGAAATGGGAGATTTTTAAGGGTGTGTTTGGAAAGACGAAGAGAGACTTGGAATTGAAGGTAATAACACAATTTTAGATATTTTTCTGACCCCGTAATTATAATGTATTTGTGTAATTGGAGGTAAGTAAGAGACTTCAATTACACTCTCCAATTCTCACACATTGTAAATATTATTTACTAAAAATTATTATTTTTTTGTGTAATTATTAACTATTTTGCCAAACAAGAAATTAAAAATTCTTAATAAATTAACACTGTATACCCAAACACACATTGTATTTTAAAATATAGTGTAATTACTTTACTGTACTACCCTAATAATTACACAGTTACTTCCAAACGCACCCGATTAAGACGTTTAGTATGAAGTTTAAACTTGATGCAAATAACTAATAAGAATGTCAAACTTAAATTAAATTTTAATGACCAAGAAGTTTGTGTTTCCAAGTAGGTCTCGCTTTTTAAATTAAAAAGCGGTAATATTAATCCCCTTTAATACTTGGTTTCATATTTCCTCTAAGTCTACTTTCTCCAATTAAAACTCACATAACAAATACTTCATTAAGTGGCGTCAAAGGAATGAAAATATAGCTAGAATAAGAAATAAAATTCTAATACTTAAAAGAATAGAATAAAAATTGTTTCCATTCTACCTAAATGTCCATAACTCCAAAGACAATCAGTAAACATAATCACTTAGTCTATAACATACAAGAAAGAAATGAGTTCAGTTATTGAATGAAAAAAAATCACCTTATTGAGTTTAACATTTGACTGATCATTCTTTGTATGACCTGTTTCACAAACACATTCCCAAACCAAACCCAATTCATTATACTTGATTATTGCATATCAATCCCAAAACAAGGTCCAAAGAAAAGAACAATTTACCAGATTTTGGGGGTCTGGGAATCAAAACAAAAGCTCCCAAAAGTAAAGCCAGAACCACAGCTACTACAATTGCTATCATCTTATAAACCCAAATTCTAAAAACCCAAATATAGGAAAAACATAAGTCATTGAATAGAACTAATCTAAGTGAAAAAGCAGAAGTGGGTGAAGATTACCTGTGGATTTGAGTAAAAGGGTTGTTGATTTTCCGGCCAAACTGATGGAAAGTTTGAATCTTTTCGCTTACAAGAATGAAACGAAGACAAGATAGGTTTTTGGATCTGAGTTGGGAAATATTGTTGTTGGGCTTTGTAGAAAAATGTCCCAACCAGAAAATTAGACTCTATAGTCTATCCTTTTTTTAGTCTTTTTTTATTTTTACCCTCTTTTTTAAAGTTTATTATTTTTACCTCTTTTTTTAAACATTTTACCAATTTTACCCATGTCACTTCAATATACTCTCCACGTGACTCTCCTATCTCAGAGTATTTTGGGTACAGTGGGTATGTTTCAATTAAATATAAATTAGAGGTAGATTTAGTTAATTGATAAATAAAAGATGCATTTTTCAATTTACCCCATTTCAAACCTTAGAAAAATTATTTTCAGTCATTTGAAAAAACGGATAATTTCCAAAAAAAAAAACACAAAAATAATAAAAAAAAATGAAAAAAATACATTCGGTACGAAAGTTTTAATATTTTACGGTTTTTTAAATTTTATTTACATAATACGATATTTGGTATATTTTTATGTTGTACTTTTATCATTTTGTTATTGATTTTTTGTTATTTGTACATTATTTTTATATTGTTGTCTTGTATTTTTATAAAATACCGTAAAAATATATAAAAGAAAAAAACTTTAAACGTAAAAATATAAAAA
Organism: Cannabis sativa; assembly: GCF_029168945.1. NCBI lineage: Eukaryota > Viridiplantae > Streptophyta > Magnoliopsida > Rosales > Cannabaceae > Cannabis > Cannabis sativa. The sequence continues at coordinate 1,959,894 of NC_083607.1, read as the reverse complement.
AAAAAATTACAAAAATTAGTGTTTTATATAATTGTCCCTTGAAACAGAGAATCATGTGTAGTTTTCGAAACAAAGATTCTATAAAAATTATAAAAATATGGTTGTACGGAATTTTAAATATTTTTTTTATGATTTTTAAGATTTTATTCATATAAAATATAGTCTTTTGATATTTTCATGTTATTTTTATATTGTATTCTTGTTATTTTATTATTGTTTTTCTATTGGTTTTTTGTTTTTCATTTGTATATTATTTTTATATTATTTTGATGTTGTTTTTATGTTATTTTTATATAATTTTCTTATTATTTTCGTGAATTAAAGTGTTAAATTTTTACCAAAAATAGTGTTTTATTTAAAGTTTTCTAGAATTAAACTAAACTAAAACACAAGAATTTAAAATTGCATATACATTATTTAAGTGAAATTACACATTTTATGGGCTTTTATATGATTTGTGCAAAAATATGCTCTCTTTAAAAAATATATATATTATTGGAAATTTTTTTAAAAAATAATAAAAATAATATAAAATAATTGGTTACTCTTTGGTTAACCTAAGAGTAACTAAATTGTTTTCATATATTTTTTATTTTGAATTCTATAGAGTAATTTTTTTTTTTAAAAAAAAAAAAGAAAAATCATATTTTTGTAAACTTTATTAAGAAAAAAACTCCATAAAAATAAAAATTCACCTTAATTACTATAACATCACTCAAAAATGATTTAGCAATAAATCTAAAAAGTTAGAGACATTAATTTGTGAAAAGCTAAACTTAGTGGTGTGAAACAAAAGGATGATTATATATCATTGATGAAGACTTATTAAAGACTCATTTTCAACAAGTAGTCCAATAATGGTACAACTAATACCTTATCCATAAATATTCCAAACTCCAAAATAATAGGGTTTCACTACTATATTAGTGTCTACTATTATTGCAAGAAATACTAGACAACAACAACAACAAAGTAGAAAACCACATCAATTGAATCCATTTCCAATATTGTCACTTCCAATTGTCCCATTTCATTTCATAATCCAAACCCTACCAAAAGTTAGAAAACAAAAACTCTTATCATAACACCAATAAATCACAAAATCATATACCTAAACCCATTCATCTTTGTAAACAAGGCACAAGGCATAGCAAATTATGAAGATGGAAGGTCGATCTTGAAATTTAATAGGTCATAAGAAAAAAAATATTTTAGAACCCTTATATATAATAAAAAAAACGTGTAATTTTAAAAGGATAAAAAAAAAATATTGGGCTCTTGGATTAAGTGGGTCATAGGCACAAGCCTAACTCGCCTATAACCAAGGTCGGGCCTAATGGAATCGACTCAAGTTTTGTTTCTTTATTTGTAGAGTTAAGGGGTCTAGACCTCTCAAAGCAAAGATGTTAGAAAATGAAAAATATAGAGAACAATGAAACATCAATGTATATATTTAATTAGTTAAGGTGATGTTTGGTTTGGTAGAATATAATAGTAATATAATGGAATAAGAATAGTAATAGGAATTGATTAAGATGTTTGGTTTGTTATTAGAATAAATGATAAATTGACAAAATTATCCCCTTACTTTAATTTTTATATTTATATAAAAAAGGGTATTAGAGTCATTTTAGCTTTATTTTATTTAGTCTTTTGTAATGTAATCCTCATTACATAGCTTTTCTAATGTAATAGGGATTCCCTTGTTTAATGTAATTATGATTACAATATAATCACATTACATCACTTTTAAAAGCAAAGCAAACATTGTAATAGATAATTTGATTCTATTACTATTTCCATTACAACAAACTAAACATGCCATAAGGTTTCGTTTGTTTCGTTTGTTTCCATGTTATAGTATTTTGTTATTAATGTATTCATTTATGTCTTCAAAAACTATTCTATTTACCAGCCAAAAACTATAATTTAACATTTGAAAATACCAAATTTATTATAAGTCAATAAGTATAAAAATAAGATTATCACCAAATGATTTTTTTTTTTATCTTCAATAAAAACAAAACAATATCAAATCAAATACTTTAGATTCACCTTTGTGTAAATAAGTCATAAACCTTCCAAACTACCATCAACTAACCCATGTGCATAGATCAAGTAGAGTTGAGTTGGTTACCATCTAGCTTTTATTTTTTACTATTACCATAAAGTATTACCAAATTCACCAAACTATGTAATTTTTAAAAGGAGTTGGTTAAGATCTATCTGTATGTAACACTAGTGATTATTTAATTATTTTTTATATATTTTTTTTGTACATTGAAAAGTTAAAATTTGGATTTTTTTTTTCTTTAATATGTAGTTATAGAAAATATTCATAATTTTTTATAAAATTTTAAATAATTTAAGATATGCAACTCGTGATTCAAATAAATTATTGTACACGAATAATATATTGAAATAACCATAATTGCAATAAGTTACTTGAATATTGATTTTAGTATGCTAAATTAATTTTTTTTAAAAATAAAATAAAATGAGCGATCTCATCTAACTATATTATACACAATCATGTTAAATATATATAGGGTTTATATATAGACTTTGTTTATGCTAAAGTACTACAAATACTTATAAATAGAGATTAAAAATAATCACTATAACAATTTTAGCTAAAAAAATAGTGATTTGAGTTCACTTATTTTAGGCTTTTAGTCCAAGTTAAATTATTATTTTACAATTATTAATATTGTCTTTAGTATTTCAAAGACAACAACAATAATAGTAATTCAAGTACATACCATGTAACCAAGTAATCTGAATTTGATAATTCATTCAACTAATCACACAAAAATACACATTTATTATTTTTTAAATTTTTTTCAGGAAAAAAAAAAAGGAATAACAAAACAATGAATTTAATGATTTCAAAACATGGTACTTGTCTCACTTTAAATAATATATATCTTGGGAAGAAAAAAAACAAAATTTTATTAAATAAGAAATTGTTAAATGGATATATTTATATTTTATTTATCTAGATCTAATTACATTTTTTATATATGATTTTCTCTTCTGGGGATAAACTTTAATTTCACCTATTATTATGGAAATAATAATAATTGCCAATCAACACATTTTTTTTCTTTTAAATCCTAAATCTTAACAAATATAACTTCAATAATGTGAAATCTTAGATACTAATTAGCAAATTAAATATATTAAATTCACATAAAATTAAAATTATAATTAATGTCTGAAAAAACATGTCTTGTACAAAGAATTGTTTTTTTATATCTTTATATCTATATTTATAAAAATTTAAAAGAAAGTGATAAGATTAAGATTATTGAAATTTGAATCCTATGATATCATTTATTAATTTTATGATCTTTGCTAATTTCTACACAACATTAGATAATATTATAATTTATCTTGTTTGATTATTTTATTTTTTAATGGATTAGAAAAAATCAAAATCTACAACAATATTTTATTTGCTATTTCAAGAAATATTCATGCATGGTCTCAAAAACATGCCTTCCAAACAAAAATTTATTACACACAAAAGAATTAGTACCAAATATAAAAAGAACAAGAAAATTATTAATTTTTTTTAAAAAAATATCCTTAAAACCATTTAACTAAACATTTACAAACAAGACCAAACCATACATTTTTCTATTATTTAAAAAAAAAAAAAAAAAAAACTACAATAAACCATAAAATTTTCTAATTTACCACACACCCATTATAAAAATTTTCTAATAATTAATATTAATTTTTAAAATTTCTCGGCTCAAAACCCAACCCCAGCCGCGCCAACCCCAAGCGAAGCCGGATGATGCGGCTCAAGCTTCCTATTCTTCCAAAAACAAGCCTCCTGAGCTAACTTAGCCGCCGCAGTCGATCTCATCGGCTCAGATTTGCAGCGCGTGAGCACAAACGGCTCGTACGGCTTAGCAGAGCCAACTAACTTCTGTTCAATAACGTTAGCCATAGATTGCGGCGCCGCCGCCGTAATCGGAAACGACACAGAAGATCTCGGCGGCTGAATAGGCGGCAGACCACGATTAGGGCCGCCGTTAACAACAATACTGGGCCGTTTTTTGGGCTCTTCCACACCTGGGCCTGGGCCCAAACCCGAACCCTTCTTCGAATTGGGCCTTCGATCCGGTATCCACCGGATAAAGTCCGTACTACAGATCCAAGTCTCCTTAGACACTTCCATGGATAACTTCGGCTCACACATCATTAACAGTAAGCAATCTGGTAAACCCGACCCGCTTTTCCGACCTACTTTATCTTCGCTCTCTTCCTGTTTCTCGGGTTCGGGTTCGGGTTTGGATCCAGGTGAGTCTTCTTCTTCTTCGTCTTGTACCGTTGACTCTTCTTTGACTTTTTCTTCTACTGGTTCTGGGTTTGATTCTTCTTCGACTTCTAGGGTTTGCTCTTCTTCGACTTCTAGGGTTTGCTCTTCTTCTTTCTCAAGTACTGATTTGACTGCATTGTCATCATCTTCAACCTCTGGAATTTCAGATAAACAGCCATAAAAATCAGAACTTTCTCCACCTAACTTACCTGTTTCTTCTTCTTCTTCTTCACTATCTTTCTCTGGTTTTTCCATTAAAGCTTCAAAATTTTCAACTTTCTCTTCCATTTCTTCTTCATTTTCTTTCTCCAGTTCTTCTTCTTCCATTAAAGCTTCAATTCCAGAACTTAACCCTTCTCCATTATCTCCATTCTCATTCAACAACACCTCAAAGTTCTCAACTTTCTCTTCCTTTTCTTCTTCTTCATCATCTCCATTAATAACAACTTCAACCTCATCAGATTCCACAGCTACTTCTTCAACTGTTGTAATTACTTCCTCTTCACATTTCAATTCTTCCTCACTCTCTTCATCATCATCATCATCAACAACAACTTCTTCTTCTTCTTCTTGTTCTTTCTTAGGAGGAGATTCCCAAAACCGATTAGACAAAGCAGCCATTTTTACAGGATCAGATCTACATCTCATAAGCAACAAAGCATTCTTAGGTGGAATACAAATACTAACCCTACCCTTCTCCTCCTCATCATCATCACCATCACCATCATCATCACCATCATCATCTTCTTCTTCTCTAAACTCAATCCCTTCAAAAACTTGCCTTCTTTGACTACTTCCTCTAACCATCTCAGGCAAAGCCAATCTTCTCTGTTGTTGTTCTTGTTCTTCATCATCATCATCATCATCACCAACCACAAGCTCAATCTCTCTCCTCCTACCATTTTCACCATCTTGAACAGAAACCAACCACCTAGCAAAAGCACCACCACAAGAAGAACCACCACCATTCTCCGATCTAACTCTCTTCTCTTTATTACCATGTTGTTTATTATGTTCATCACTGTTATTAGTACAAGAAGATTTACAAGGTAAGAAACAGTTCAAATCAGCACTAAAAGCTCTTAAAGCTTCACAAATCGTTAATGGAAGATGAACCCATTTCTGATTTCGATGATTATGATTAACCGAACAAGATGAAGAAGATGATGATAAAGTTGTCTCATTTAAGCTTTTCTCCCCTCTTCTAAAGCTTGCTTCTCCTCCTCCCGTACCGGTACCGGCGCCGGACTTTCTTTTCGATCTGTTTCTTAGTTTCTTGCTCTGTTTTTTGGTCTTCACTCTCACTTGACCGATACAAGTGACTTTAGGAGAAGACGGTTCTGGGTTTTCGAAAGCAGCCGAGCCACGTTTCTTCCCGCCGGTGGGAAACATCGGCGAGGCTTGACCGGCTCCGGCTGAGCTTTTTAGACTTCCACTGGTTCTGAGCCGGCGACTGAGTGAAGAAGAAAGGGAGATTTGAGAGGAAGAGTCTCTGGCGGCTCTGCCGGGACTGAGAATCGATTTAGATGAGAGTCGAGAAGTGAAACAGATGAAAAGCTCGCTTGTTCCGCCGCCGCCGCCGGTACTGGTTGTTGTGAGATGGGGTCTCTCTCTTTGATCGGACTCCATTGATTTAGTGTTTTTTTTTTCTTAGTGAGTTTTCTTCGACATTTTTGGATGAAATATTGAAACTTTCTTTGAATCTGAAATGGGGTTTGTGAGATTTGTGAGAAAGATTAGATCTTTGGGGTGTTTTGTTAGGTTTTGAGAGAGAGAGAGAGAGAGAGAGAGAGAGAAAGGTGACGAAAATGGAGTTTGTCTTTAGCAAAATAGGAAAAATATGAAACTGAGTGACAGAGAAGAGTGTAGTGTAGGGAGTAGGGAGGGACCCTTATTCTCATTTGGGACTTGTTAGAGGAAATGACCATATTACCCTTGTGTTTTTGTAATAATTGAAGATTTGTACTACACTACTATACATATATTATGATATTGCAAAATTTTAGAATCCATTCCAAAAATATTTGTATTAATGCACCCTTTATGTTTTTAGGATGCTTTTATGAATTTAGTTCTTTAGGGTAATTTTTTTTATTTTTTATTATTTTTTTTGAAAGAAAGCATGTTATTCAAATCAAATCAGCTGTTACAGGAGCACTAATAAATTTAGGACAAGTATCAGTCCACAAATGAACTCCTATAGAACTAGTAACAGACTTAGCTAGTGCGTGGGCCACACCATTCGCATCACGCGAAACGGCACAACAAGAACTACCATCAACAACAGCTAAAAGAGAAATAATCTCCTCAACAATTGGTTTAAACATAAGAATATTATCCGGATAATTAATCCACGAGCTTACCACAGTAGAATCTGTCTCCACACGCACCAAAGAAAACCCCAATCTATTAGCCCATAAAAGACCCACACGGAGAGCTAGGAGCTCGGTCACCGCCACCTGAAAATCCCCAACGGCGCCCACAGCCCAAGACGCCCACACCACCCCCTCACCACCGCGGATAACTCCCCCAAAACCCGCAAAGCCCCTACCCGGAGTGACAGCCGCATCCACAGACAACACAAATTCACCCACCCCAGGTGAACACCACCGCGCCCTTCCCACCCCAGCACCACCCCTACCCAACCGCCCCTGGCTAACACCACCACCCCCGGCACCCAGCCTAGCCTCCCCTGCCTCCGAAGCACCCAAAACCCGACCCCCACAACTTACCCCTACACCTTGAAACTCCTCCAAAGCTTCCTTAGCTAACACATTAATCACACCCAATCTAGATTGTTTTTTCTCAAACAGAACAAAATTCTCATCATACCACAACCACCACCATAACACAGCTAACAGAGCAAAATGATTCGTATCAAGCACCTCAAAGAGGTAAACAAGCAACTCCGCCAAAGATGCAGATCTACCACGACTTAGCACCTTCCAAATTTTAGAAGAATGTAACCATTTTACCATCGTGTACAATAGATTTTTCTTTCAATATTTAAATAACTATAAATTTACTTTTCTTTTTATGTGGTAGTATACATTTCTAAATATATGTTAAGGTATTTTATTTTATTTGTTTTTTTTTTAATAAATTTTGAATAAATTTTAATATTGAATATAAAATTAAAATAATTTGTTATATGTATCTGTTTTATTTTATACACGTATTAAATTGATTGTTTAAATTTTATTTTAGGCACTATAATTTTTATAAAATTCTCAAAAATTAATTGAATATTTTAAATAGCTACAATATATATTATTATATAAAAATAAAATAAAATAAAATTAGAACTATATATATGTTTGACAACATAAAAAAATATATTATGTTTTAAGGATGCATTTTAGAAACATTATATAATATTTCTTTATTATTATTGTTAGTTTATTCTTTAAAAGTTTTCCATCCCATGTTAGAAAAACTCTATCATTTACAAGTGATGAACATTTTCAAAAGATCACAATGGACATACCTTGTTTTGATAAGACAAATAGGGTTTGCCCCATTATGAGTTTGTTTACATAAATAATTTTTAAAAATAAACAATGAGTGAATGATGGGCCTAGGGTTGTAGTTTGTGAATAGATAATATGATTTTATTATTATTATTATGTGTCATTGTATGCATGGCCAATTAGTGATGGGTTTCTTTTGGTAGAGAATCTTGGTAGCCAAAAAAGAGTTAGAAAAAGTCTAGCAAAAGGGGTTGAACAACCTTAGTATTTTATCCCTTAAGAAAAAGAAAAAAAAAACCTATACACATACAACTAATAATAATAAAGATTTAAAGTGTGAAGATAAAAGAAATATTTTTTTGAATAAAAAAGTTTTTTATCTCTCCCTTTTGGGACAAAGGATGGTGGTCACACTTGTTCTCCTAGATAGTAACAAGAGTATTCCTTTTTAGGTAGGCCTATATGTAAAATGTAATTAGAATTAAGTATGATTTAGAGTAATAATGAGATTTGGTATGTGTGTTTAATTTTTAATTAAGTAATGTCACACTAATTTGATGTAATTGAGATATACACTCATCAATTATGATAATTTCATGAGAATTGGTATAATTACACAAAATATTATTATTAATTACTATTTATGTATAATTATTAACTTTATTGCCAAACTTAAAAATTGAAAATTATATGAACTAATTTTTGGCATCCAAATGTTATAAAAAAATTTACTTTAGTCACGCTAAAATTTATAATTAAAGTAAAAATAAAATTGTAACTAATTATAAATTATCATTTTATGTTGTGATTAAAAAATTTGTGACTAAAGATATTAGTCAGTTTATTGTGACTAAATGTTCTTTTAATTACAATATTTATAAAATTAAATTAGTGATAACTTATATTTAAATATTATACTTTTAGTTATAAATATATTTTTTTGTGACTAAAAGTCATATTTAATCACAAAAAATTTATATTGTGACTAAAAAATTCACTAAAAGTAGCTGTATTTTTAGTAAAAATTACTTCTATATGTTAATTTTTAAGAGGTGCTTATTCTTTACCTACCTTATGATTACCTTATATATAAGGTAATTATGATATATTCAACTCCAATTATGATTTTTTTTTTCTTTTCACATAAGTAAAGTCATTTTCTTAAGATGAAAAGAGAAATTTGAAGAAACATATAATATATCACTATCTCACTTTATATCTAAATTTTCCTTTCTTCAAAAGGTCTCATCTTTTTTTCTTCTTATTCTTCACTCATGAATTTTACAAAACCCCCAAAGTTTCCATTCTATGGCATCAAATTCATACTATGAAGATTAATTAGATTGAGACCCATCAATTAAAGAAAAATTATTATTATTATTTTCTCTTGGGAATATAAACTCCATCCGTGTGAAATTAAGAAAGAAAAAAAGAGAGAAATATAAGCTTTTTCAGAGCTTTGCAGTGGCACTAGCCGTTTTTATTTTTTATTTTATTTATTTATTTTTAGGTTAGGGGTAAAAAAATAAATAAAATAGATACCTAGGGGCAATTTGGTAATTAAATACTGAGACAGATCACGTGGTGGGGTCGAAGAAGTTAAAGAATCCAAAGATCGCACGTGACAGTGAAATTAATAACAATTATAGTAACAATCCAATAATCATGATTATTTAATTTATTATTATTATTATGGTCATGGTCTATTATAATTTGGTTGGACCCACTCTCCTAACCAGAGCGTGTATTACACTTTTCTCTTTTTGTACGGTTTTGTGTACTTTATTAATCTCCTTTGTTTAAGCGCGTGATAATAAAGAGTGGGGATTTGAGCTTTGGTTCTACTTCGAATAACTGAATTATTAGAGTCTATGCTTGCTTATGGTGTACTGTGCTGTACTTGATAGCTTCCACGCCTTTGCATAGGAAACTGTTTCAGTGGAGTTTTGATTCTCTGCGGCACAGACCACGTGCTTGTGTTTTGGATTTCCACTCATTGCTTTCCATGTATGCAAAGTGCAATAATTAGTTTTTGTATTGTTTTTTTTAAAGGAAAATTTTTACATATTTATGGTAAAGTCAATTTGCATGGTTATAAATAATGTGTTTTTAACTATTTTTATGAAATAATTAATTGGTTTTTTTTTAAATGAATAAATTAGGTTTTATATTGCTTTGAAAGGAAAATAGGTAAGTAGTAGTAACTATTGGGAATATATTTGGATAAGGGAATAAAATAGTTTGAGCCAAAAGGTGAAGTTTGTAATAATTGAGAAATAAATAAGAAAATTTTAGCCAAAATAAATAAGTAAATAAGATTATTATTATTATAATAATTATTTCTTATCATTTTTAGTATCTTGCACCAAAAGAATTAATTCTCCACATGAAAGTTCATAAATTCAGAAGAATAAAATTATTAAAGTGATTCGAAATACAACAACTATTTATTTAAAAAAAAAAAATACAACTAATTTAAGTAAAAGTTTCTAAAAATTTATTCGGAAAACATAGTTTTAAGTTTTTCTTTTATTTATAAAAACACAAAGTTTTATATCCATATACATAAACACAATAGTGAAAATGAAACACATAGTAATAATAAATAAAATCATTGAAATTATTTATACATTGTATTTTCTATTAGAATAAGTCACTAAAAATACAATATAAAGATGAATAGAGTAATATATTAAATAAAACTTAATAAATGTTAATACTTTATAGAAAACCCAAAATACTTAATATCCTTTTTTTAAAAAAATATTAACCTTAATTTTGAAATAAGTAAAACATTTTTATTTGAAATACTTAAATAATGGCATTAGTGTTAGTGTATATACATGTTTCTGTAGACAACAAATACTATTGCTTTTTCCACTTATATTTTAATACAAAACCCATATGAATAAAGGCTCTTATACAATATGAATAAATAAACAAAAAAAAAAGCTATAAAAGCCCAAACTTCAAAGGAAAAATGATAGGGATGATAATTAAAATAATAATAATAAGTGGGTCAAGCTTAATTATTAGCTAAGAAGAAGGGATTTTAGGTTTGACCAACATTTACACCACAACCAAACAAAACATGTATTGAAAAAGTAGATTATATAATTATAGTACAAATATACAATAATGTTTTTAATAAAAACATAAAGAAGAGGGATTTGGTTTTGGGACCTACTTAACTTTAAAAGGACCAGAATTCAAGTAAAGGCAGTAAAGAGCCAACTGTAATGAAAAGTAGTATAATATCAAATAGGGGTGTTCATTCGATCCAATCCGCACATTTTTGGTCAAACAACATCCAATCCGCACTAAGTGCGGATTTTATATTTTGGATCCAATCCGATCCGCATAAGAGTTTAAATCCAATCCAATCCAATCCGCAATAGTACAGATTGGATCGGTTATTTTGGATCGGTTACTTTTTTAATAATAAATTATTTAATATTTCATAGAAAAAAAATTAAAAAAAGACTATTGTTTCTTAATCTCCAATACTAATCTATTTCCATCTCTATTTATATACAAATTAAACCAATATACATATATCAATATATATATACTTATCTTTAGATTTACACTCAAATATATATGTATCTAATTACTAAAATAAATAAGCTAGTATATATATATTTAAACTTTATGTATATGTGTCTATATGAATAAGAATTATTTTTCTTGTGTTTTTTATTACAAAATTAATAAAATGCACCAACTCAATATATTACTAAAAAAGATTAAGAAATTAAAAGTTTGTGTCTTTTTTTAATTAATATATATTACATATTATAATTTTTTAAAAAAATATATATAATTAAGTGCGGATTGGATTGGATCGGTTACTTTTTGAGGTCAAACAACATCCAATCCGCACAAGTGCGGATTTTAGATTTTTCAATCCAATCCAATCCGCACAAGTGCGGATATCCGCATTTTGCGGATTAGATTGGATTGGATCGTGCGGATTGGATTGGATCGGATACTTTATGAACACCCCTAATATCAAACCATATAAATAAATAAAGGTTTTAGGTTTTGAGGGCATTTTAGCAAAATAATAATGGTAGGGGTGCACATCAGGTGTGTTTTAATGGGTTTTTAGTTTTCCGATTTGGGTTTTTTGGGTTCAAATTTTGGAATCTTGGGACCGAATCCGTCCGTATGTAGACCGAGTTTTTCGTGTTTCAAGTCTGGGTGGGTCGAGTTCTGGTTGGGACGAGTTTGGTTGGGTTGGATTAGGTTTTGAGTTAGGCTAGACTTTTCCTTAAATATCACTTTTTCAACAAAAAAATTTACAAAATCATACAATTATACAATATATTATTATATATACACATTACATAAACTAACACACTAATAATTTAACACACACTCACAAATTCACAATTAAAAAAAAAAAGACATATATAATATCTATACATAAAAAATTAAAAAAAAAAAATGCTAACCGGGATTCGGGCAGGTTTCAAGTTTTGGGTTTTCAAAAATATTAAACTCGAACTCGGCCCGGTACAGAACCAGGTTACACCCAAATTCAGTCTACTAAAATTAAAACCCGTTTTTTAGGTTTTAGGTCGGGTGAGTTTCGGGTATAAATATGCCCTTCAAAATAATAACTATTTTACACTCGTATAAAATAAAAGAATCTCGTGTACAATAAACTGTCTTAAATTTATTTTCAGCGTATTAAATTTGTCCAAATCTCTCAAAATTTTACAGAATGTCTTAAATAACTACAATGTAAACGACTATAAAAGAAAGAGCAATTTGCGACGAAACCCCCTTATGTTTTGATTTTTATACACTTAACCCCCTTATCTTTATTTTTGGTGGCAAAACCCCTTATGTTTTAATTTTTATACACTTAACCCCCTTATCTTTTTTTTTGGTGGCAAAACTCCCTTATGTTTTAATTTTTATACACTTAACCCCTCTATCTTTTGTTTTGGTGGCAAAACCCTTCAGTTTACTTTTCTTTGCAAATTTAAAGTTTTAGTTAAATATTACCGTTAAATACTAACCGGATTACTACTGTATCGACTTCGAGGTTTTACCGTTACTTATACAAAAGTGTATACAGTGGTCATCCAGTTGATATTTAACGGTAATATTTAACTGGCGTGTCAAATTTGCAAAGAAAAATAAACATAAGGGGGTTTTGCCACCAAAAAAAAAAGATAAGGGGGTTAAGTGTATAAAAATTAAAACATAAGGGGGTTTTGCCACAAAAAAAAAAAAAAGATAAGGGGGTTAAGTGTATAAAAATTAAAACATAAGGGGGTTTTGCCACCAAAAATAAAGATAAGGGGGTTAAGTGTATAAAAATCAAAACATAAGGGGGTTTCGCCGCAAATTGCTCTAAAAGAAAATAGAATAAAAAAATTTCTCAGATAACGAAAGAGATAAGAGGTCAATCGGTAATTTTGTTTTAAAGGGTGCATTGTAAAAACATCTTAAACCATATAAATAATATAAAGGTTTTAGGTTTTGAGGGCATTTTAACAAAATAATAATGGCTAATTCTTTAGTGCAATCCTAATCGTAAAAAGGGGTGCAGTTTACTTTAGTTATTGATATATAGAAAAGTTATAGGCTTAATTTTTTTTTAATGGAAGAAGCTATAGCTTTAATTTTTTTATATAATGATATTTAATGTAGCTATTTAGGTTTCGGTATTTTTTTTTTTTTTTTTTTTTTTGGAAATTCTCAATTATTTTGAGTGTTAAAAGTTAAATTTCATATAGTTTGTTGTTCTGTTTTTTATTTCTTTTTAATAAGTTATTTGGAATTTGATTCGATAATCTAAATAATTTAAAATGGTAGATATATTTAATGAGATATTCTAGAGAATTTTTAAACAAAAATAATAATAATACTATTGTAGATATATTTGTTGAATTACATATTTTAGGGAGATTTACTAATTTTTTTTACAATTATACGTTTCATTTTTAACATTTTTAATTTTACAAATCATATTGTCCATAAATAATACTTTATTAGCCTTTTCAAATAATTATACTTTTTTTTCAAACTCTAATTATTTATGTGTTTGAAACAAAAAATTCAGATGAATCAATTGGTCACAACGTTTCGATAAAAATTAAAATCCCATAAAAATGGATCCCCAAAAGGAGACTTACCTTATTTCTAAGTCCATTACCTCATGAATAAAAATCTTTCTGAAAATATTTTAACCATAATTGTGTTAATAAAAATAAGGTCTAAAAATGTATTTTTTTAAAAAAAATTATGAGGGTAAAAAATTATAGGAAACTTACAAAAAATACTGGAATTTGGATTAACTTTTACAAAAATACTGTCACACAGAATTTTTTTCAAAAATACTGTGTTTTTATAAAACACCAGTAAAACACAAAGCAGAACAACTCAAAACAGCATTAAAACACTAGTAAAACACCAGTAGAACACCAGTGAAAACTTAACACAGTATACTGCAGTATGAAACTTATAAGAAAACACAGTAAAAAAGTAAAAAATACCGCCTGACAATATTTTTGTAAAAAAATGACAAAAGTTAGTATACCATATAAATTTCCCAAAATTATTGATTTGATACAATGTGCATTAGTGATTTTAGGTTGAAGTGGGTCAAACTAGATTGGATCGAACAAGTTTAAATTCATGTCCAATTGGATTATAACAAAGCTTTATTGTATAATTTGTTTATTAATTGTAGTAGATACTAGACAATCCACATGATATGTTGAGTGATCTTAGTCCACATACATCAATTATGCCAACTCATTATATCATACCAATTTTACTTAGATCAAATTTTAGTGTGTAAATTATTATTATTATTATTATTATTATTATTATTATTATTATTATTATTATTATTATTATTAAATAAATTTAAAATAATCGCACAGATGTACCATTATTTATTTTGACATTCAGGAGATGATTTTAGTTTAATTTTTTTTATGGGTGTGTATATTGTAGTTATTTAAGATAATCTGTAAAATTATAAGAAATTAAAAAAATAAAATTACCTCACCGAAAATAAGTTTCAAACAATGTATTCTATGTATAATTCTGTTAATTTATACGTGTGTGAAATAGACTGTTTGAATATAATTTTTTATACGGTATGTAATTCTGAATTTCTTAAAATTTTACAAGATTTCTTAAATAACTATAATCTTAACGACTATGAAAAGAAATTAGACTAAAAGTTATCTTGAATGTTAAAACAAATAAAGAATGCATCAATGTGCACCATAGGAGCTTCCAATTAAAATTTTTAAAAAAATTTAATTCATAATAATTTGTATAGGAAAATTCTATAATACACTCCCTTGAAAGAGATGCACCAATATACCCTTATCTATTTTGGTATCAAAAATAAGTCAGCTATTCTCTCATGGTCATGTGTGTTATATTTATTAAAAATATCCTGCAAAATTTTAAAAAATTCAAAAAATTTAACACCCCAAAAACATAGTTTAAACAACAAGTGTGACTATTTTATTTTATAACATGTAAAATAGATTGTTTGAATATTATTTTTTATATTATAAATTATTTCGAATTTCTCAAAATTTTATAAAATATCTTAAGTAACAATAACGTACACGAATATGAAAAAAAAAAATTAAAAAAATTCTTATGAATACCGAAATTGGTAAAAAAATATATTGGTGCATTACTTTTAAAGGTGTGCATTGTAGAATCACCTATAAAAATAGAGTACGCATGTAACAAAAAAAAATAGTTTTGAGTTACATTAATAAAGACACCAACTAATATGAATCCAAAACAGAAAAGAAAAATTAAGTCATAAAACTGTCAAATGGGTCAAAATTAATAGTTTGAGACTGTTATAATTAGAAGTCAATTTGGTAAAGTCTTGAAGAAGAAGAAGAAGAGGTCCATAGAAGCCACCATACTCCCTTAAGTCCCTTTCATGTCCAACTTTCCCATTCAATTTTCAATTTTTCAAATTTCAATGAACCAATCAAATTCAATTCAATCATGTGTGTACATAACTTACTACATCCAAACCAAATAATAATAGTAATAAACAAAAATCAGAGAAGAGTTAAGGCTAGGACTATTCACTGAGTCATGGACTACTATACTAGTGGGGAAAAAAGAAAAAGAAAAAGAAGCTATTATTAGAACTAAAATAAATAGGATATTCACAAAAATCTTTATCTTCTATCATAAGAAAGAAAAAAGTTATTAATAATCACATAAATTTAGTGGAGTATGATAAAAATAATAGGCTAAAAAAATATGACAAACTTTTATTAGAAAAAATGAAGGTACAAAATTTTCATTTTCATGTCTAATTTTGACAAAACATGTTATATATATTTGAAAATATTTATACATCTTTTTCTTATATAAGATTAGAGGTCATACAATTGGTTTAAACTATCATAATATATTATTAAGAATAAAAAACTATAGTCTATTAACAAATAAATTACATTATTTATAATAAATAAACATTGGTTAAACTTTCTTGTTGTTATATTCTTCCCTCATTATAATTTATTTTTAACATATTTGCCAATTGTAGATAAGTTGATTAAATTATAAGATGAGTCTATAGTACACTTTTATAAGTATTTCGGTAGACCCCAATTTATTTTAACATCAAAAAGAAAATTTTAATCTATTTTTTTTATGGTCATGTACATTATACTTAATTAAGACTACTTATAAAATTTCAAAAAAATTTAAACAATTACCATGTTGAAAATAAAGTTTAAAAATTTTGTTGCACGTAACACCAATATTTCTTATACATGTGGTAAATAATTGTTTGAACCTTATTTTCAACACTAAAAATTATTCAAAAAAGTTTAAAAATTTACAGATAGTCCTAAATAGCTACAATGTAGACAATTATGTAAAATAATTATACTAAAAAAAAGTTCTAAATTCCGAAACAAGCATGGGTCTACCAAAGCACCCTTTTAAGGGGTGTACTACAAAAATTTCCTAAACTATATATCAATAAATTTTTAATTAAAATGCAAACAACTGTGTTTGAAGTTCATAAACCCTAAAAATTATGCAAAATTTCTCGATTACTAGAGATGATGTAAAAAGAACTATAAACTATAATTTATCTAAGTATCAAAATAAAAAGTCCATAGTGGCAAAAGTGATGCCTTATAGTCTATGCTCAACTATAGAAATTTACATATTGTCAAAGTGTAAGAAAATTGCAAAATTTCCCCCATGAAACAAAGCTCTCATTATTACAAAAATGCTATTGAAGAAAGACACACTGTACAGAACAAGCCTAAGATTTCATTTCAATTTTCATTCATATCCAAACCTTCAATACTAAAAGTTTCACAAAGTTTTCAACACAACACAACTTGAAAGTGTAAAAATCTAAGCTTTAGTCGAATTCGAGCACAACTTTACCCGGTATATGTTTTTTATCTTTAGCCTCATGAGCTTCTATCACTTGTGTGATAGGAAATGTTTTCTCCACTGGTATTTTCAGCTTCCCGGCTTCAGTAAGCCTTCGAATCTCGTTTAACCCTTCTGCATCCGCTCTCATAAAAGTCCACGAGTATTCTACATAATCGAATTCAAAACAAGACGTACTCAGCCATCAGTTACATAATAAACATGCACCCGAAAACTTAGAGCTAGTCTCGACTACAGAAGGAGAAAGAAACCGAAGCATTTTGAAAGACGATAAAACTACTCAAAAGATACAACTGAAAAGATAACGGAGAATATATATCTTGCAAACCCGGATTTCTGTTGTTATAATTTTGTTATCTATATCTGTAACTTCAATAATTTCATACACAAAACAATAGCATTGTTCAGTCCTTAATCTTTTCAGGTTTGTTACAAAGCTTTGTACCCCATGAAAACGGGATCATCATAAAAAAACTTTGATATAAATGATGCAAATTATCTTTCAGAAATTAACATAAAACAATCTAACATTCAGATTTTTTTATCCAATTTCATAAATTATCCTCAAGAATATGTCTTAAGGACAACAAACACCATAAATCTTTTAGCTAGAAAAAGATCATTAACATCTAAATTCTACGGTTCAGCGCCATTATTTTAAACTCAGTTTTCTCTCCCAATTATGAAGCAATGATAGGAAAGTTGGTTAGCATAGTGGAAGGTATGGAAAATTAGCGAGAAGAATTGTGGGGGTTAGGGACCTATACTATCTCTTTCGGTGTATTATTCCTTTGACTATAAAGCCAATTTAGACCTTAATAATTACTTCCCTTTGACTTCTTTGAGTTTTTGTTTCTGTCATTATCTTAGTTCCCTTCCTCTAGCACATACTGCATAATAAAACATGTTTAAACGGGGGGAGGAGAAGATCGGTTTACCTATTCCATGAGTGTATTGATATCGCAATTGTTTCTTCAGTAGAGTTGATGATGCAAGTGGAAGCCCAATAACAAGTCCATAGCTATCAGTAAGTGATGCAGCCTCACCCTACACAAGAGAATTGACATAAAGAACGGCGAAGTTAGAAAACTTTCACCTAAATTTCTTCCATGCAAAAGATAAGAAAACAAACATATGAAACCGTACCTGAAGTGTCATGTAGTATCCACCTCTCTTCAAAAAATTTACCCCAATTCTTTCCGTCTCTGGAACGCCAATGGTGTCCAAGACAGCGTCAAATTTTCCCTTTATTACTGATTCAGGGTCCTGTTAAGTGTTAACTAAATACCGTTAGCTATAGAAACTAATAAGAAATCAATTTTAGCAATATTTGAATCCAACATCACACCTCAGCTGTATAGTCAACAGCTTGCTCAGCACCAGCTGCCATTGCTCGGTCTACACTTTGACTTCCACACGTAGTTGCCACATTGCACCCCGAAGCTACTGCAAGCTGAATTGCAGCAAATCCTACTGCTCCTCCACCACCCACAACCAATATCCTTTGCCTGTGGAGTCAAATTTAATAACCAAATAGTAAGAGAACATATAAATGAGGTTATTCAATAACATATAATCTTACTTTCCCCCTCTTATCAGCTTAGTATAAACAATTCTATCACATAGGTATTCCATTTCATTACAAGAGGGGTAAAGAAAACCTCAAGTCGGTAATACAATTGCACACGATGTATCTAGAATAGTTTTCATTACGGTCATTTCATAGTTCCCTAAAACATGCATAAGGGTATCAAAGAGAATACAAAACGAAGTTTGAAATCAAGAAATGTATACAAGATGACAACCAATGAGAACATTAGAACATACCCCTCAGTTATCCTAGCAGTACTTTTTAGAGCACGCCATGCAGTCAATGCAGCAAAAGGTATGGCACTTGCTTCCTATAAGCATAAAAAACATAAATGATAAATTTCTCCACTCAGATTCTTATAAAGGTAACACACACACATACACACTCACATATATGTATATGAACAAGCAAAGAAATGAGGAAGGAGCTCCCCACTTAGATGAAAGTAAAAAGAAAGTGAATTTGAAATAAACTTATGTAAACTACCCATCACGTTGAATAAGAAACGAAATCCTACAAAGTAGCCAAATGGTTTTATAAGCTACGACAGAGCTTCTTGCAGCCTCTACATTCCAGAAATTTTTCTTCAGCTTCATTAGCCTCAAACACCTTTTTAATATTCCCTTACATCTAAATCATACAGTATATATATCGTTAAGTATCCATCTACTTCGGCCGAGAACCATATCAAGTAGTTTCGGCACTACTTATCTCCAAAGCAACTAAAAAGTGTCGAGACTCCTATGTCGAGCTTACTTTACAAGGAGTAAGTACTATTCAAGCTCTTAACTAGACGTCAGCACTTCAAAACTTGATAAAAATTCGGATGATCATTGCATAGAATTATCCCATCAAAAGTACTTTTAATAAGTTAACAGATCACAAAAGTTCAATGAGGCCTCATAAGAGAAATTTCTAACTATATTAGCTGAAATGAAACATAAAAAAACTATCCAATTCATACTATGATAGACAAGCTTATAATATTTACCACATGTGTAACAGAAACTGGTTTGGGAGTAAGTTCGTCTTCGGAAAGGATTGCATAGTCAGTGTAAGTACCCCTCACAGCAGTTGGATGCAAAGCACCAAAAACTTCTTGTCCTACATTCAGTGTCTTGACCGAAGCTCCAACAGCTGCAACTTCGCCACTAATATCCCGACCCAGTATGAGAGGTAAAAGAGGTCCAAATAATGAACGACCATAGCCTGATCTCATCTGCAAAAGATAAACATTTACAAATTTCCATTCTTGATTAGTTGAAAATTGAAATAAAGTTAATAATCAAGCACAGCAAGAAAAATCTATAACACAATGTGAAAGCATTATGTTATAAAATCACAATTGCTGTTTACTAAAGCAATCCCTCATCTCAACAACATTGTGTAAATCGTGCCTCCTGAACTTCTTAGGCTGTTAGAAATCCCCAAATTATTGAAATTATTGGATTCAAGAACTTTCACCCAATTTCGTTTAATTTTACTAACAGACGTGTAATGTGGCAATTGTCCATATCAATAGTTCGTTAGTAAAACGGAATTGCCTAAAGTTCTTAAATTCAACAATCTCAATAGTTTGAAAAAAATTATAATAGCTTAAAAAGTTCAGGAGGCACAATTTGGTACATGTCTAAGTTCGGAAGGAGAATTACTAATTATCAATAACTTAATTCATAATTGAATCAACCTCCATGAACAACTAAATTACCAACATACAAAATTGATAAGTGAAGCATCAAAACTTCCTAAATAAAGATTAGGCAATGTTCAACTCCAGAGAAATGAGGTTCAAGAATTTTCATTTCAACCCATTTCTTTTAATTACACAAACTAAAAATCCAAGATTGGAACAATTCAAATGAAATATTAAAACAATTATAAAAAAAAAAAAAACCTTACTTTCTCAGTCCCAACAAATATTCTACCAAACCCCGTAAACGAAGTAGAGCTACTCCTACTAACAAGTGACTGAAAAGACTAAGTTTTTATCAACAATTTTCCCAAGAACCAAACAGAAACAATAGAAAGAGAAAGAGAACTGACTCGGGTATCGAGCGGGTTAATGGAAACTGCACGAGCACGAACAAGAACCTGGTTTGGGTTGAGATCAGGAACTTCTACATTGGGACGGAGCTGGAGGACATCGGGGCCGCCGAAGCGGGGGAGAAGAACGGCTCTGCATGCGGTGACGATGGATCTGCGGTGGTGGTGAGCGGTGGATGGGTTTCGGGTCGGGTCGGGTATGACCCGAGAAGTGAAGAACCGCATTTGTGTTTGTGTGTTAAAACGTGTCTGTGTTTGGGTCCTCAAAAGAGAGAGAAATGGAGCCAAGTAAGTTAATAAGTGCTGCGTTTTCTTTTCCATTTAATTATATTTATTTTCATATATTAATGGATTTTGTGGGCCCAATATTGCAAATTTGGTGGGAAAATTAATGAAAAATTGCAACGAGATGTAAAAATTGTGCTATATTTAGTATAAAAAATAGTTTTATTATAAATTTACATTAAATTTTAACTTTGTGTTCTAATTGTAAAATTTTGATGTAAAATTTAATATATAATTAATGATTTATTAAAAAAAATAAAATCTAATAATTTTATAATCAATTTTATTATTATTTTAATATATAAGATAATAAAAAAAATAATATAAATATTTCATAATTTAATGTGATAGTTAAATATACTAATAAAATAATGAAAATGACATAAATATAAATGAAAAAGTAGTTCATTTATTGTGGTGTAAATTTTACATCATAGCAAATATTGTGCCAAATTTGGCACAAAATTTGCTATTTGTCAAATTTACATCACTTTTTGGCACACCATTGGAGCACACTTTTTGTTAAATGAGCTATATTTTAGCTATTCACCACTTATTTGTACTTGCATTGGAGATGCTCTAAGTCTCCAAAAATTTAAGATTTTTACAAAAAATATTGGATTTTAAATAAAAGTTTATAATTTTATTGGCACACGATTTTTTTTTACAAAAATACTATATTTTTATAAACAATCGTAAAATAACAAAACAGTTAAATTAAAATAACAGTGGAACAACTAAAAAACAATCGTAAAACAACAATGAAAACTTAACATAATACACAGTATAAAACTTACACAGTATTTTTGAAGAAAAAAAAATCTAACCCACAGTAAAAAAAGTTAAAAAGTTGAAAATTTCAGTATGTGGGTAAAACCCCTAAAATTTTATGTTTAATGCAGATAAGTCTTTAATTATAAAAATTGGCAATAATAGTCCATGACTTAAGTGATCCATTTATTTACTTTAAAAGGGTAATTAGCAATTTTTCCCCCCGAACTTTGACATATACCAAATCATGCCCCCTGAACTTTTTTGGCCGTTAAAAATTTCCCCTGAACTATTAAGATTGTTAGATTTAAGGACTTTTGTCTAATTTCATTTAATTTTATTATTTCAGTTATTGTTTATGTACCAAACTATGCTCCCCAGACTTTGAGATCTACCAAATCATGCCCCTCAAACTTTGATATGTACTAAATCATGCCCCCTGAACTTTCATCCATGTTAGAATATTTTTACTAAAATTAGACAAAAGTCCTCAAATCTAACAATCTTAATAGTTCAGGGGAGATTTTTAACGGCCAAAAAAGTTCAGGGGGAATGATTTATTACATGTCAAAATTCGGGAAGAAAATTACTAATTAACCTTTTAAAAATGCCACGTGTTGAAATATTATTAGTTCCAACTATAATTTAATTAAAAATAATTTATAAATGAAAAATCATTATTAAAAATTTAAAAACATTATTTTTTTTTTTTCGTTTCTTCTCTCGCTTCCTCACCCACCCAATCACCTACCCTGACTGTCACCCCGCCGCATCTCCCACACACAGTGGTCCAAACCTACAAGGAAACAACATATAAGCTCCGCGATTACGAAAACCCCAACTTAGAAAATCTCAATCCCCATCTCTCCTCGTTTCTGTCTCTTTCTTCGTGTCTCGTTCGGCCCAACGCTAGCTAGCTATCTTCGGCCATGCTGACAATCTTGCAAATTTGGTTGGAAAATTAATGTTATTATTGTTAGCGTGTTTGGAAAGTTACAGCCTAATTGAATTTATGTGTAATTGAAAGTAATTATAAAATTTGATATGTTTGTCTGATCATGTAATTAGACTGTAAATGTGTAATTGAAGGTAATTCAAGAGTTCTAATTACACTCTCTTCAATTCTCATGGCTCCCGTTAAAATTGAGTGTAACTACACTATGTAATTACTAAAAACTTTCAATTTTGAATATTAACTACTAAAAAATATTATTTTTCTGCGTAATTACTAATTATTGTATTTTAAAATATACTGTAATTATTAGACTGTGGTAGTAATTACACTATCTAGTAATTACAGAGTTACTTCCAAACACACTCTTAGATAAATATTTTGAATATTGTATTTTGCAAAAATTATCAGTTGGATTTTATGTTTTCTTAAACGATAATTCTAACTTTGTATTTCGAAATATTACAAAATGGTAGCTAAGATAATTTTTTGTTAAAATAAAATTTAATTATAACCTGATTTAGAAATGTTATCAGTTATGACCAACCAAGATACATTTTTTTTTGCATGTATTCATGTTAGAAACTAGTTTGAGGTTGGTTATATTAAAAAAAATGATAAAAATTGATCTCAGGTAACTATTTTGAAAAATATAGGGTCTAATTTATCATTCAATAAAATAGGGAATCTGATCGATCATTTTGCAAAACACAAGGTCTAAAATGGTATTTATCTTTATTTTTTACGAATATTATGTTGGATCCTGTGTTTTGTAAAAATTATTGACTAAATTCTCTATTTTGTTAAATAATAATTGCCTTTTATTTCTAAAATAATACAAAATAATACCTTCAATGCAGTTTTTGTTTTTTTTTTTCTTATATGACAAACCTGAAGCTATTCATCACCAATAGATGTGAACAATGTATTCAACTTGTTCATAACACTTTTAGATTAGTTTTTTTTTTTTTTGCTTAGTCATATTAGGTTATTATTATATTTTATTTTGACAATAATTGAGCTCAAATATTATTTTATACTATTTTGAAATATACCGTGTCTAAATTGTCATTTAACAAAATAGCATGGATGGACCCACATAGAAGTAATGTGGGGCAGTTGCCCTCCTAAAAAAAGAGAAAAAATATATTTTAATTAATTACAATATGTATTTATAATAAAAGATGATATTTATAAGTATAATATTAGTTTTAGTATAATAGTTAAGCTAGATAGCATTTAGTATAAGAGTTCAAACTAAGAAAAAATTACTTTTGCCCTCATGTCTTACCAAAAACAAAAAAAAAAAGTCCTCTCAAGTCTCACCTTAAATCTTGGGTGCACCACTACAAAATAAAATGTCATATAATATTTTATGGGATGTGGAATATAATCTTGCTCAAATATTTATTAATTAATGGGAAGTTTTACTATATTATTCAATAAATAATTTTTATCAATTTTCTTAAAAAAATAATAATAATTCAGTAGGTAAAATCATATAAGTGTTAAATCTTTTTATTTATATATTTTAATGTATTATAATAGTTCATTAGCACTACATTTTTCCATGAAGTCAAAGTTCCAATCTCTTTCCCCAAAATAAGAATAATAAAATAACACCCTTCACATCATCATCAACAACAATCTTTGTTTTGTAACAATATAATAGTATATAGTAATAAGATATAGTATAATATGGCAATAATGTCATGTCCTATATTATTGAATTCTAATGCTAATAGCCTCAAATTCTTTATTAAAAACCTCAAACCTTGAAACCATTACTTAGAAGAAAATAAGATGAACATGAAAGGAGTGGGAGATTTTACAACCATAGTTTTGATCTTTGTGTTTGTATTTCTTCTTTTGGCTTTGATCAAGATCTTCCACAATCTATGGTGGGTTCCAACTCGATTTCAGAAATTTTTGTCTTTGCAAGGAGTCAATGGTCCTCCTTACAAGTTCATCCAGGGCAACACCAAAGAAATATTAACTATGATGAAGGCGGCCAAGGCCAAACCTATATCGGAGTTGTCAAATTTTATCTTTCCTAAACTTCAGCCTAATATTCATTATTGGGCCAACTTATATGGTTAGACTACTTTATTTTATGTTTTTATAAAAAATTTGTAAATTTTTTAAGTTTTTTTATGATGAGTACAAAAATAAAATCTTTTTTTTTTTCAAAAAAAAAAAAAAATCAAGAACAAGTGAAAAAGAAATATGGGAATACAGGTAGGGGTAATTGTCCAATTAATGGTTAGATAACCAGTTATCTTCTACTTTTTTTTCATATTTTTTAACACCTTTTAAAGAAGTTATAAGAAAAAAAAGGGTCATATTTTTGCAAACTATTGCTTTAAAAACCATAAAATGATTATTTTTTCCTTTCAAATTAGTTTTTTATATATATATATTTAATTATACATAAAATATTTATTTAATTATCAAAACTCTATTATGGGATTTAAATTTCTTGGAGTTGTTGTAAACTTTTGGTATGTTGAATCAAATAGGAAAAGTTTATCTTCAATGGTATGGCACTCGAGCACTATTGGTGATTTTGGAGCCTGAATTGGTGAAAGAGATATTGATCAACAAAGAGGGAGCTTATATCAAACAAAATTGGAGCCTATATGTGAAGAAAATTCTAGGAGATGGCCTTGCCATGTCTCAAGGTGAAAAATGGACAAAAATGAGAAAACTTGCTAATTTTGCTTTCCATGGTGAGAGCTTGAAAGTAAGCTCTTGGTATGCCTATTTTATTTGCTAATGTGTACATATGATCATGTGAAACTAAAAGGAAACTAACATAGTGTTATTTTACTTTTAGCTTATTAAGATTTTTGTTTCTGAATTTTGACAGGTGCCAAATCGTACCTTTCTAATTTTTAGATTGTAAAATTTTTTTCTGAATTATTGAGATTGTTAGAATTAAGGACTTCTGTCCAATTCCGTTTAATTTTACTCATGTGATTCAGGTGCCTGTAAGTGAAATTGGACGTGAGCTCTTAAATCCAATAATCTTAATAATTCGAAGAGAATTTTTAACGGCCTGAAAAATTTAAGGAATAAAAATCCTAATTACCCTTTACTTTTATTGATCATCTTTAAGTGTAATTTTAAAAATAAAACTTTTTCTTAATAGGGTATGACTCCAGCAATGATTGCTAGTGTTGAGACAATGTTAGAGAAATGGAATTGTGATGAAGGCAAAGAGATTGAAGTGTATGAAGAATTTAGATTGTTGACTGCAGAGGTTATTTCTAGGACAGCATTTGGGAGCAGTTATAAGGAAGGCAGTGCCATTTTTGAAATGTTGGCTAAGTTGTCCTTGTTAGCATCCAGAAACATGTTAACAGTAAGACTTCCGGGGATCAGGTAAATTTCTTTTAGTTTCGAGACAAGTCTTAGGTCCTGGTTGGCTAGGTTTTTAAATGCTATTTTCGGGCTTTTAAAGCTCTAAAACACTTTTGTTGTTGGTTAGGTAACTAACAAGTTTCAATTTTTAATTCTAAAAAGTTTTACCAAGCTAAAATAAGAAGCAGAAGCTCACCCAAATAGGGTCTTAGTTACTTTGTGTAGTAGTTGTTACACTACGAAAATAGTGTAAGGACTAATTAGCAAATTATTAGTATTTGTAATTGGTGTATAGAATCTATAATATGTAATTGAATAGAGGTTAATAGATATGGATTGAGAAAATAAAATTTTTGTTCAACTGGGAGATTGATACTGTCTCGAAGAGTGCGACCCGATACTTTGTATCATTAGTGAGTCAGTATCAAATTTCAAATGCACTCTTTGAGACCGTGTTAATCTCTTAATAGAAATACTCCTAATTGTAATTCATTTTCATTGATGCCTCCATTTATAAAATGAATTTACATATTTATACTAGCTAGGCCTTGGTTGGTTAGACTTTTAAAAATTGTTTAAGTTTTTGAAGTTTCAAAAATATTTTTGCTACTACTTGGGTAACTAGGGAATTAGATTTTAACTCTAAACAAAAGTCAATTTTAGTAGTTTTCTGAAAGAAATTCCTGAGAAGTTAAAAAGTCAAAATTAGAAGTTTAGCCAAACAGGACATAATAAACATACCATGGTTTGTTTTTTTTTATGTAGTAAAATTTTTAAGACCAAAGATGAGAGAGAAGCAGAGAAGCTTGAGAAAACAATTCACCAATCAATTGTAGAGTTGATTAAGAAAAGAGAAGACAAAGTAATGAACAAAGATGCAGACAATTATGGGAATGATTTTCTTGGATTACTAGTAAAGGCAAACCATGATGACAACATAAGCCAAAGAATTTCAATAGATGATGTTGTTGATGAATGCAAGACATTCTATTTTGCTGGACAAGAAACCACTAATAGTTGGCTTGCTTGGACTATTCTCCTCCTATCTATCCATACTGAGTGGCAAGAAGAAGCAAGGAAAGAGGTCTTCACTATATTTGGAAAACAAAATCCAAACTTAGATGGGATACCCAAACTTAAAATTGTAAGAAAAACTTTAAATTATTACAGTAATTTGCAGTAAAATTCTTTTATGTTTTAATTTTTATACACTTAACTTCGTGATCTTTTTTCACTTAGCCATTGGGATTGTCACTATGTATACTTGTGTATACGAAATATTTTTTCATTGACTTTGAAGTTTTAGTGCCAGATATACATAAACGTACACAGTGATAATTCCATTTGACATTTAATAATGGAATTTAACTGATGTTTCAAATTTGCAAACAGAAGTGAAGGGAATAGAGCATTGTAACCATAAAAACAAAATCAAGATGCTAAGTGTATAAATGTTAAAACATAAAGGAATTTTATTGTCGATTATCATTATTATTATATTATTATATTACATTCATTTGACAAATTCTGATATGTTCTATCTATCTATATAATCATTTTATTTCTGATGCAGCTGAATCAGATTATCCATGAGTCGCTAAGATTATATCCTTCATTAACTTCATTAGCAAGAAAAACTAGAAAGGAAGTAAGATTGGGACATCTCAATCTTCCAGCCAATGCAATTATACTCATATCAATTCTATCACTTCATCATGATCCTGAAATATGGGGACATGATTCTCATCTTTTCAAGCCTGAGAGATTTTCTCAAGGGGTTGCTAAAGCTACTAAGGACAACATGGCTGCTTTTCTTCCCTTTGGAATTGGACCTCGATCTTGTGTCGGGATTAACTTTGCCATCAACGAAGCGAAAATTGTTCTGACAATGATTCTGCAACGATACAGCTTCACCTTGTCCCCAACATATGTCCATTCACCACTTAGCATTATCACAAATAGGCCACAATATGGAGTTCAAGTAATGCTACAATTAATTTGAACCCTTACTTTGCTTGTACACCTCATCTCTTCTATCTCTTTTAATAATATTGCAAAACACTTCCCATTGGAGAAATATTTCTTATTGGAGTATTGTAATGATTTTGAATAAGTTCTAATCGTTAATTCGTCATTGAGATGAATTTTAGGTTGGTTCTTAGCTTTTGCGTTGTCTTCCGATCTTATTACTTGTGCCTCATGTTGTTGTAACATTTAGGTTGTCTGGCTGATGCGAAAGCTTCGCATCAGGCCAATTAAGTAATTTAGTCACTCTTTATCCTTTCGAACTGTATAACAACTTTGTGCCTATGTTCATCTTCTTTGAAGATTATATTTGGATTTTGTTCGGTTTTTGAAGATTGTAGTGGGAAGAGTATGATTCCTTCCAGCTATGATTCAGCCTGTCGAACCAATGTTGGAAAAGGTGGAAGGATATCATACAAACAAACAAATCGCTAACCAATTGCAAGACGCCACCTCATAATAGTATCTGAACTGATTGTCGAAATATTTCATTCTCCCTTTTAATATATTTTAATGTTTTGAACTTAGTTTACAGAAGAAAAAAAATACTAACTCTCAATTCATATGCTGATTTAATGTGTTTGTCAAAACCAGCTTCAGTAGAGAGACCCCTAAGCCAGCTCACTACTATTCTACTCATAATTTGCACAAAATGGAAAAAAAAAACCTCTAAACTTAGCAACTGTCATCAACCTGTGTTTCTTTTTCTCTTTTTTTACTTACCCTCGGTCGGGTTATCTTCGGAGATTACAGTATTGTTGCTGATTAAACTGACGCTTGCACCCGAATTGCCACCTGAAGGAACGGTATTTGAGTTCGCTGCATCGACAGCATTGCTAGTTTCAGCCTTTTTCGGTTCAAGCACTGAAGAAGCTTGAGGGGCGAAAGAGGCATTATTATTAGAGAGCGCAACTGGAGTAACCAATGTTGCATCTGTGGTATGATGATGATGATGATGCTGTTGTTTTTGTGCAGTTTCGAGAGCAGGAATATTGGCTCTCAGAGCATTGACTGTAAAAGAATCCATATTACTTTTCTGCTGCTCTGCTGAAGCTGCCTCGTTCACGGCATGAAGTTGTTGTAACCGAAAATCAGTTTCTGGCCTACGGCAAACTTTTCGCAGAGGCACAATTTCCTGAAAAAGAAAACAAATAGAAAGAGTTGAGAACAAGTTAATGAATACCATGAAATTTATAGGTGCCACTCGATCATGAGTCCGTCACACTATGAATGCAAATGTTCGGGGGACTAAAAGCGATAAGCTAGGTCGGTGAAAGCTCCCTTGCTTACCCTTTTAAAGGATTTGTGAAAAACTTCCCAATTAGCTTAAACAACCCACCCAAATCTTATCCCATGCTAACTCTTAAAATCACAGTTTGTCAATTGTTTCCCTCGGCACGTCTAGAGAATGAAACAATAGAAAACTTAAAAATAAAAGAGTAATTTGCGACGTAAATACTTAAATTTAATTCTCAATTGCAGATATATACTCAAGTTTAATTTTTTACGGGTAATAATACCTAAATTATATTTTTGGAACTTCCATAAGTACCTGAATGTTAAATGTCAAGTCATTATTCACGTGTCATTTTCTTATTGGCATTTAAATTAATTTTCAAATAAAAAATAAAAATTTAATGACATGGACCAACCAGAGATTGTCATTTGGTCATTGACTTGACACTTAATGTTTAGGTACCTAAACTTAGGCTTTATTACCATAAAAAATTAAACTTAAGTATTTATATGCTACTCGAAGTTAAACTTAGGTATTTATGCCGCAAATTACTCAAGATGAAACACATAAAAACAAAAATATTATACCTCAGACTGATCATGATCATAGCGCACCAGAAATCTACACCGACAACCCCTTACATCATGTCTTCGTCTTTGAGCATCAAGAACATGAGCATCAAAATAAAGAGCCTGCTCCTTACCTTCCTGTAAAATGTATTTTCGCGTAAGTGTTAAAGAAAACGAAAAGAGGGGTTGGTTGTTAACTTCTTTATAGAGTATTCGTTAAAATATGATTTCCAAGAACTCTAAATGAGTTTCACCTGAAAACAGAGTATGAGATCTCCAGGAAGGACTGCAACACATTCCGAGGATTCACATGGCAGAGAGCGTTGCCTCACGTGCTTTTTCACATTGACCCACTCATCCTCTTCAGGCCCAAAACCAGCAAATCGAATCAACACTTCCTAAACAACCAAAAGAAAGCATTCAGAACGGTCGAGCAAGTAACAGCTGTGCCAAATTCAACATAAAACGAAAGAAATTCTTGGCCAGAATGAATTCGACAGAGAAATAAGTAAGGCCCGTAAAATTTGTTACCGATATAATTACTAAAACATATTAAAAAGTAAAGACCTTGTACTTAGAGCAGCTAGGATCTAATCAATCGTCTCTTTACCGGTTCCAAACTAACAAACTATACTCATCTCCAATTCTAAGTTTCGCAACAGCATCCACATATCTCAAACATCCAAAATTCAGTCAAAATTCGACCAGGTCAAAAGAAAATGGTATGTTCATCTTACCTAATCGAATTATCTGATTTCAATCTTCTCCACTACAACTAATGAAAATTAGAAACGAGCACAATCTAACAAACTCAATGACAACTACAACCATCTTTGAACTATTTTCTGCAGACAAAAAAATATATATGTCTATAAAATTATCCAGCAGATCTTTAAAACATGAAGCTACACATCCCCGGAGAAGATAGATTTGAAAATTACCGGATCACCACTGTCCAGATATCTATGGGAGAAAAAGTTAGCAACGTCGTACCTGTGTAAAAGACAAGAATTTAATAATGTAATATGGCAATTTTCCCAAGTTACTAAGCAGGGTAATATAGCACACAACAATGGCAAAAGACCTGTTATAATAAAATTGCGCCGAGATACTTGAATTTGTTTTATCCAATTTCAATAGTCGCCTAATATTGATCAACTTTTTCCTAAGAAGCAGTCAAGCAATCCCACCCGACACAACCATTTTTATTTTAAATTAGGATCCCCGCCTAATCCTACAATATTTGGAAACTAGAAAACTATAGCAATTGCTATGTAGATATTCAGGAGGGACTCGAACCTCAGACCACATGCTTGACCATTTGAGCTACCCCTTTTGGGTACCCAACACAACCATTTTAAGTTTGCAGTTAATACGCGTTATAACTCTCAAAAAGAGGAATTGCATTACTGATCACTCATTTACCGTTACGAACTTAACATCCCCTGAAAGGACAAAAGAGAATGTGTAGACATGAATGACAAGAGATACCAACCATGCACCATCCCTCCCGGATTTAGCTTCAAACTCCATTACAGAATTTTCTGAAGTAACTCTTCCCGCGCCTGAAACTGGTTGAAAAAGAATAAAGGGTAAACAAATTGTCAAGACGCAGAAATATTTATAGTTCAATGCATATACCTATAACAAAAAAAAAAAAAAACAGACATATAACGGATGATGACTAAATTTGCTCGCCATAACATACTTTTTGAAACTTGACACCCAAAAGAAGATCTATCGAAATCTTAATATGTTGAGTAAAGTTCAAAATATACATGACAACCTATAAGTAACATTCTAGTCTCATAAGGCGAGTGTTTATCCTTTAAACTTAACGACCCGACGTGTGCCCAAATTGATAAATAAGGCGAGTCTTAACAATACAGAGTTTTTGACAGTAAAACTATCTCACAAGACAGAAAACGAAACTAATTCACACTTCAAACTACAAATGTAAGGACTTAAAATCTCGGTACATAAAACAATAAGACTAGACATGAAAGCACACAATTTAGGAGAAAGAAATAAGGATAACTTCAACCAATGAGAGAGTGCATTTTACCTGAAGGATTAGGCATAGGAGCAGTTAAACTTTGAGGCATATTTCTCATTGGCATTGGATCCTCCCGAGGCATAGACGAGACACTTAACTTTCCAGGGTTCCTACTTAATTTCGCCCTTATAGCATATCGCCTATTTTGAAACCAGTTCCAAACCTGTAATAATAATCATAATATTAAAGAGTGTTCTAAATAATTTGCCATACTAAACTAAGCGAATAACCGTACTTGTTTCATTTGAACCGTAATCTTGCCTTTCCGATCTGGTGAATCACTGTGGCACAAGACCAAATACCCCAATTTAACATATGGCACAAGTTAAAAGACTTAAAATAAATAAAGCTGATTTTTTTTTTCGAGTCTCAAATAAACTAAGCTGTACCTGAACTTATCTGCAAGACCTACAAGAACATCACGTCCGGGCATTGAATTACTGTGTTCTTGTAGAATAGCTTCCATCTCAGCCACCTTAAATTCAACAAATACAAGTGAATACATACATATATATATTTATATACACTCACACACACTGGCATGTAGAAATGCTTATAGCATATTGTTAATGTATACACATATATACACAAAATACAAGTATATAAACACATTAATAGCATTTTGTAACGGTTCCTTTAGCTTGCCCCGTTAGCTTAGCTTCTATAAGTTCTTTTTTTACCTTTTAGAATTAAAAAAAACCTTATACGAATGTTTGGATAAAAACAATTATACTGTTTAATTTAAAAATCATTTTGAGAAGCTATTTTCAAATGACTTCTCCAAAAATCATTTTTTAATGATATCCGAATACTTTAAAAGAATATTTCATAAAAAAATGTTTCATTTATATAATAATTATCCAAACTGAAAAAATAAACTAAAACATTTTACTTAGCTATAAGATTAGCTAAAGTAAAAGATTAGCCAAAACCCTTGAAAATCCATTTCAAGAGCTTTCTAAAACCACTAAAGCTAATTCCCCAAAAAAAAAAATTAATGAATAATGACTGTTAAGGAACCCTTAAACCCACAAATAATACAGTCCCAATTATCTTAAATAAATATATATAAAAAATAACCCTAATCCAATAGACAAAATCAAAATCAGTGAGCAATACAAAATGTGTGTAAAAATGCCAATGCAAACAGATTTCCAGAAAAAAAATAACCCCAAATTCAAGATTAAATATTTAAGAAAATGAAACTCAAAATCGCAATAAAAAGCTCAAATAATGAAAACCCATTAACAAAATTGGAACTTGAAGTTAATAAATAACAAAGGAGAAAGTAAAATACCTCAATAGGGGTGAAACGGAAAGCAGGACCTCCATTACTGGGAGGCCTACCCATGAGAGCAATCTTTCTCTTTGACTTTGAGTTCTTAGAGTTTCGAGACCAAAAAAACCAAAAGGGGGAAGCTTTTGATTTTGAATCAGAGTACGATTGATGAGATTAAACTGGTTTCGATTCTGAATTTTCCTCAGTTCTTCTTCTTCAGCCTAAGAATGATTTGAAAATGAGTAAAATAACACTTTTGCCCTTTCGAAGAAATAAATAAATTGACACTTTCGTCCAATATTTAAACTAAATTCACATTTTAGCCCAATTATATTTTAATAGGAGACATAACACGTGATCTTAAAATAAAACATTACCATAGTAGTGTCTCGGGGTAGAAAATTAGCGCGGAGTGCTCTTCCGTCTCCATCCTAGTTTATTCTCTATCGAGAACGTACTACGTAGCAGAGACGACAAAAAATCTCTTAATGTAAAAATAAATATTATTTAAAAATTTAGATGTATAAAATTATCAAATTACATAAAAAATTAAAATAATATACATTAATTATTATATTGCATTTATAGCCTTCGGGATATTTTTAGGAATCAAAAAAATTTGACTCCAACAAATGTGTATCGAAATGAAGACTGAATTTATCAATGTGATACTCCCAACAAAAGAGAGAATATACTAATTATTAAACAAAAATACAACTCAAAAAAATTATAAAAAATACACTAATATACTAAAATAAATACAAACACATATTATAAAATATATAATATTAATAAAAAGATAGTTAATAAATTAAATAGGTCCCTATCGGGGCAGGGAGTGTCATCTCCGTCCTCGCCCTATCTAACATTCGAGGACAAAAAATAATCTAAGTCCCCACCTAGTTTCCCATTTAGATGGGAAATCCCAGCCCCATTAGGGGCGGGTCTCTATGGGGCCCATCCCCATGGAAAAAATGAACATTCCTAATTTAGCACATTCTAAACATATTACCTTACAATTGATCAGTGATACTCTCTAAAAGTTGTTGGTTCCTCTAAAATATCCCAAAAATGGGTTGTATTCATGTAGTTACCACGTCCGATGGCTGAAAAAAGGGTTATTGCTACTGGTTGTATAACTTGACCTCGTTTTAGCTCTTGATAAAAGATAAAAATTAATGGGATTCGATATTTAATTGCACCAATAACAATATTAATATATAAGAGACTACTAGACATTATTAGTGCCTTTTAATAATTAGCTAGGTTATTAGTTTTTTTATAATAATAATTATTTAAAATTCTATATTAATTTACAATAATGCTAAATATGGTATTTTTATATGATTTTTGGCACTATTTATATGGTATTAGTTGATATAGATATGATTGTTGTAAAATAATAATTATTTCTATAACATAAAACATTAGATTGACTTTATTAATTAATGTTGTCCAGATTACAAAAATTTTCTTATTCCTTATCTTACTTCGAGTCCTTTGAATGGTTGGCGCCCTCCTTTTTAAGATTGGTTGAAACTGAATTGTGATGATATAGTGGGATGGAGAACATGTGTATTACAATAGTTACTAGAGACCATTAAGGTGAAGTGGTTTGGGTGACTACTACGCATTTAGACTTCTCTAATTCCGTTTGTGGTAAGGATCATGCTTGCTATTTGGCTTTGGATATGGCGGTGACTAAGGGATGGAAATTTGTAATTGTAGAAAGTGATTCTAAGGTGGGTTATGAACTCTCTCAATATATTGGAGTCTAGATGGAAAATTGAGAATTACTCTAATCATTGTAGAAGAACTGCTTCTTTTTTTTGTTGGTTGTTTATTTTTAATACTGTTAAGATATGTAATTTTTTGGCCCATAATATAACATAATAAATGTTTTCCCGACTAGTATGATTGTTTGGATATTTCTTCCATACTTAAAACCTTTTTTGTAAAGATTATAATGTCTAATTTAGTTTAATGTATGAACACATTATTTATTTTTTTTAAAAAAAAAATTCAACAATTAATGTTAGATAGTCCTAAACTATAATTACAAAAATCTTCATTGCCTAAGTTGTAATCTTCTCATAAAATATTTTTTCCTTTAAAAGCTGTTATTATTATCAAATTGTGCTACTAAATGATTCAAATAAAAATTTCTCCCAACTTTTCATTTTATTGAAAATTAATGTTTCTTCTTTCTATTAGATCATGTCTAATGATACATGTAACATAATTAGAAATTTTACTCACCAACTTTTACAGCTACTCAATCACATTTCTTTATACTTTTTCTATTTAAAAAATAAAATATACTGCACACTCAAATTACACACTTGTTACACACAATAATAAATAATAAATATTAGCCACTTATAATTTTAAGTGAGACCATATTTTTTGAGTAAAAAATAGGAAAATTGTTGTCAAGAAAATAAACTAAACCTTACAAAAAAAAAAAATTATTTCAAAATATTATGAAAATAAAAAAAATAATAAAATTCATATTAATTAAATAAATTTTATAAACATTAAAAAATAAAAAATATAACTAGCAAAAAATTACACTATGAGTTTGTTTGGTAGGTTGTATAAGAATCGTATTATATTATATTATATTATATTATATTATATTAAATAACAAGTAATATTTTGTTTGGATAATACATTATATATTGTATTAATCATTACGATAATAAATCTGAATTAAATTATTTAATATATAACAAAGTACTTGTATTAACTTGTATTATAATATTTATAAAAAGTTTGGGGTTGGGGACCCCGACCCAAATTCGACTCCAATTTCAAACCCCAGACCCAGACCCGAACTCCAACCCCGAACCCAAACCTGAACCGGCCCCAGACCTGGACCTGGACCCCAACTTTGGACCACAACCCGATCCAGACTCGAGCCCGCACCTAAGACCCAAAACCGACCCTAACACGAACCCTGGCCCGACTTTGGATTCAGATCCGGCACCAAACCCCAGACCGTAGACCCTGATCCCAACTTGTCCCCTTACCCAGACCTCGTACCTTGGACCCGAATAAGGGTCAGAATTAGAGTCGAGTTTATAATAAATATAGTATAATTTTACACAAATTATTATTACAACATAATATCAAACATAGTATTACATTAAGTAATATTAATATAATACAATATAACTTAACACAATATAATATAATACAACATGATTTACTAAATGAATTTTTTTATTTAGTAATACACTAGTTTCACATCTTTACTCAAATAATAAAAAAATAACAAACGGGCCCTAAGTTCCAAAATTGTATTTTCCAACCAAACAACCTATTAGTATTACTAAATAAACCAAACATAAAAATTGTATTCAATTATTAATAAGAATTGTATTCAATTATTGATTCCATAAATCTAACCAAACAACCTAATCCTATTCATATTCTTATTCCTATTCATATTCCATTGCTTTCATTACCTCCAACCAAACGGTCCATTAGTATTATTATTTTAGTTTGGGAGAATAGCAAAACTATGGAAATTTTTTCCAAAATTGTTATTTTCCAACCAAACAAAAGAATCAGGCCCATTAGTATTCCATTCAATTCTTTTCTGGCCCATTACCATCAACCAAACGGGTCCTAAGTTCCAAGTTGGAATGCTCATCCCCGTCTCGGTCCTAGTACCAAAAATATCACTTTTTTTTTTTTTTTTTTTAAATAAACCGAAAAAAACAGTGGATATATATTTTTGTTTTTTTTTATATTTTCTTTTCTTTTTCCAATAAAATAAAATAAAAATAAATAATTTTTTTACCTTCATATTTCTTATAGAGCTCCATCTTTCCAACCACCCCAAATTTATACCTCCAAATATATAATTAGGTATTAAATTATTAATTAATATCAAATCTGATTACTTGAATATAGATTTAAGCATCACCAACATTTGAGAATATCACATGTGATTAATTTGATTAAAAGGACATGCATATTCTCTATAGTCATATATAACTTTAAAGATTGCTTTTTTGTTAAAAAAAAAATAATTAGTATTTTTAAGGCTATATAATAATAATAATAATAATAATATGGAGATTATCTTTATTATTAATTTTATAAATTAAGAATATATTCTTTGTGTATACTTCAAATTATGCCCCTCAAGTTAAATTATGGATCCAATGTGTATTAACCTTAATCACTACATAATTTCTTTGAGGTTAAGGAATCATCTTCCTAATTAATTAATCAAACTATATCATATCAAGCCAATTTTTTAGGTAAAGATAAATTTCCAATTATTACTTTAAAAAGATTAAATTTGACCATTTTTTTTTTCTAGGATAAAATTAATAAAGATTAAAATAACAATATTAACTACATTATTTTTATGAAATAATTGAGAATTTTCTTTTATATAAAAATTTTTATTGTTTATCTTAAGGCATGCAAAGATAGCTCCAAAAAAATTATACAACTTTGAAGGTTTATAAAGTTGGGAAATCATATTTTTGGTTTATATAAATTTAAAGAATATAAATAAATAAATTAGTGGACATTTTCACTTTAAATTCCTCAAATCTTAATATAAATTATTTTTAAAACATAAAAAGACAAACAAAGTTTAAGACATTTGTATATTATGAAAAAACTATAAACATAAGCAAAAAATTATTTTAAAGGAGACCTTATTTTTTGGCCATATTCATGTATTCTTTTATTTAATATTAACAAAAAATAAAATAAAAAATACATGTTACATACACATGGCCTTCAACAATCACATAACAAATATATATATAATTATTATAATTAAGATGCTAATTAGATAATGAAAACAAATAAAACAAGATTATGTTCATATAACATGCTCAATTAATAATGTTATAGACCACAAATGACCTGTGAAAAAAATTAATTTTTTAATTAAAAGATTTTTTATTTTTGTTTTATTATATGTTACAATTGATGGTTATATTATTATAACACATAACATGATATTAATAATGATTACTAACTCTATTTAAAACTCTCAACCAAATATAATATAAAAATGTAAATACTATAAAATAAGAAAGCGCGTATAAATTTTTCACGATGAATGAAAATAAAAAATTAAAAACTGCACAAAAGTAGTCTCGGCCTCGGCCCCAACCCCGACCCAGCCTCAACCTCGACCTCTAACCTCTTTTTACGAAGTAAGCCCGAAGTATAGTAGTAATTTCCACAATTTTTAATGAATAGTTAAATAAGATGCAAAATAACAAAAATATCAAATAAAAGAACTAGTATTATATCTATGTACTTTATTACACATGAATAGCTATTATCAGAAAAAATAAAGAAAAAAAAGTTTTTTTGACCCAAAAAAAATTATTTAAATATTTTGTATATAAATATATTTTTAATATAATGTAAAAGGAAAATATATTTTAATATATCTTTTAATTAAGTAACAAAATTAAGCATATAAATTAAATTTTTATTATTATTATTCATCATTGAATTAAAATTTAATGATTTTTAATATTTTTAAAATTAATATTTATAATTAAATATATTTAATAACTACCAATATTTTTGAAGAATAAAATGAGATTTACCCTAGCTCCAAGGTCAAATACTACTAGCTTATAAACTCAACTTCTTCTTCTTTTATATTTTATTGTTTTGTTTGATTGTTGTAATTTTTTATAATTATTTTTTATTTATTTTTAACATGGTTGTTATCAACCTTATTATTTTTGTTGTGAGATGCTTTTGTTATTTTGTTTAAAAAAAAATTCTATAATATATTTTACTTGAAAAGAAAAAGTCCAAGCAAAAGAATATAGACAATATGATAATTTATGAAATGTATTTTCTTTTTTTATGTAATTAAAAAAAGTGAATTTGGAATTTGGATAGAACAATTAACATTAATAATGATGTGAGTTTTCTACTTTCTATCTACCCCATTATTTATATTTCTTTTGATATTGACATTTTGGGTTAATTGTAAAAATTAGACATAATTTTAAAGTGGACAATTTATTTTTAATTACACATAGTTTATGAAAAACAAGTGGTTTGATTCTCATAATTAATAACCCTATCTTAAAAAAAATGATATTAAAACAATTAGTAATATTTATTTATATTTTTGGAATTAGGTGTCACAACCTAAGAGGTAGACAATTCTTGTCATATGATTCATAAATAAATAATTAATTTATATTTATTATTATATAATATATAATAATATCTAAAAATACCAAAAAGGAATACCATTCTCATGCAACAATTTTTTATTATTTTTTTAAAAATAAAATAATATGAGGCCCACCTCATTTCTACCTGTAATTGTAAATTTGCATAAAAGAATATCCCTTAGGCATTTTATGAACCTTTTTATTTATTTATTTTTTAGAAAAAAAATAAAAAAATTGTTCTCACATTTGTTGGTGGTGATGACGTGGCAAATAATGATGTAGTGTAGATGTAAATGTTGGTCTAAAAAACTCTCAGTTAAAATAAAAGCAGCCACCTTTGACTTTAGAAAGTATGAAACGACGACGTTTTTTAATTAAATACTTGAGCATAACACTTCTTTCTATCTTTATAACACAACAAAAACGTTTTATAAATTTCCATTTTAAAGAAAAAAAAAACGTTTAAATCAAGTAATTCTTTACTATGTTCTTCTTCTTGGTCATCCTTAATTATTACAATTGAAAGATATTTTGTCTCCAAATTATATTTTAGGGTTAATATTATTTTTGATATTAAGTTTTGTAAAAATTATCGATTAAACTTTTTGTTTTGTAAAATGATAAGTTGGATTTTTTATATTTTTCAAAATGGTATAAAATAATATCTTGAACTTAATTTTTGATTTTTTTTTAATATAATCAACTTAAAGACAATTTCTAGAACAAACATATGTAGAAAATATATCCAATTTTATCCTAACAACTCTAAATCATATTATTATTAACTTTTATTTTGACAAAAAATCAGTTCACGATACTATTTTATATTATTTTGAAAAATATTAAGTCCAATTTGTTATTTAACTAAACAGATAATTCAATCGGTAGCTTTTATAAAATAGAAGTCCAAAATAGTATTTACCGTATATGTTATTTTTTATATATCTATTTTTTTAGTGGGTTGCCTAATATACCTTCACTCTCTATTTAAGGGTAACACATATTTTATATTAACTTAAGGGGTATAATTGAGACATTATCTATAAAAGTGAGTATATCTTAAAGAATATGAAAATGAAAGTAAAAATTAAAATAAATAAAATAAAATGGGTATACAATGTAATTTTCTTTTTTTTTTAGTACCCCTATATTTTTATTTCACATTGTGTTTGTAGGAAATTTAGCTATGATACATAGGAACTACCCTCTGTAATTCCAGATTCAAGATCACACTTAAACAAACAAAAGTTAAATCAAAACAAACAAATCAAGAACAAAAATCAGCAAACACATTAAGCCAGAAAAATATAACACAGATTGTAACGTCCCCGCTTCAAGCCTCCATTGGGCCCTTACACCCACGGACTAATGGCTCTTATACACGAGTACGCCACCCTGGCTGCTTCCTGGATTGATGACTGACCCTACAGACCAACACGAGTGTTTTCAGCGTGCTTTGTCCTCACTCACACGCATCCTGGGAAAACTTCCCAGGAGGTCACCCATCCTTGAAATTGCTCCAAAACAAGCACGCTTAACTGTGGAGTTCTTTCGAGATGGGCTACCGAAAAATAAGATGCACCTTGTTGATATAGGTAGTACCAATCAATCCATTTATGCTCTCGTCAACTGCGTAGTCCCATGCCTACACAGTCTCAGAATCATCCCACTTGACCTTCCCCAGGCGATGTGGGATTGCACAACTTACCCGGTATTTCCCCTTACGGATCACGGGACTACTGACTGTCACACAGATAAATCGAAATGACTATCAGACACAATAACACAGAGATTTATACTTGTTCCGATCCAAAGTTCAATGTGAACTTGGTCATACTCCAGTTTGAAAACATTGCCACCAATCTTTATTGATAACGAGAATAAGAGATATCAATCTCAGGAGCTACAAGAAAATAATCATAGCAAGTCATCCATGTTGTAATCCCTCAACACTCATTAACTCACTAACCCGAGCCAACACAATCAACAATGTTGCTCAATACAATTTTCCAATCCCAACTCTCTCTCTCTCTCTCTCTCTCTCTCTCTCTCTCTCCATTTCTCACTCTAACTTCTTTCTCTACTGTATTGTGTCTCTCTACTTTCTTATTCTTTTTGTGTTTGACTTGTTTTCACTTGTTATAAAATGAGAGGAGTAGTTCACTTTATATAGGCCAAGAGCCCAATATGCAAGTTGTCTTTTTTGATAGTTAAGTTAGTTAAAGACTAACTAACTAATCGAATCTTGGTTGGGGGTTAA
Source organism: Cannabis sativa (assembly GCF_029168945.1). Classification (NCBI taxonomy): domain Eukaryota; kingdom Viridiplantae; phylum Streptophyta; class Magnoliopsida; order Rosales; family Cannabaceae; genus Cannabis; species Cannabis sativa. Next base: position 1,918,043 of record NC_083607.1, on the reverse strand, counting down.
GGAATAATACCACAGTGTTAAATTACTTTAAACTATTATAACTAATAAATTTTGATTGTGTTTTTTTTTCGTAACACTATTTAGTCGATACTTATGAGATTAATTACGAGCTTTTTATCTTAAATTTTGAGATATACCAAATTGAGCTCTTGATTTTTGATATAAATCAAATTGTACCCCTTAAATTTTTGTCAAATTTCTTTAAATTTTTACTAACAGACGCCTAATGTGATGATTGTCCATATACTAAACCGTATCCCCAAACTTTGGTATCTGAACTTTAACATATACAAAATCGTACCCCTAAACTTCCATCAAAGTCAACCACTTGTTAGTGGAATTTAACGAACGATTGAATCCAATTATCTTAGTTTAGAAGAATTTTTAACAACCCAAAAAAATTCAAACGAAATTACAGAGATGTTGATGGCTTAATAAAACACATTAGAAATCTTTAATCATTAAATTGTGTTGTTAGTATCTCGTTTGTATACCGTGAAGCCAACAAAGTAGCTCATCTATTAGCCAATCACGCTTTGGTTCACAAACTTGTGCTCTTTGGATTGGGCTTGATTCCTCTTGTGCTCGTCAAGCTATTGCACTTGATGTGCCTAATCCTTTGTAATCATTTATGTTTAATGAAGAATCCATTTTAAAAAAAAAAATTATTTTTTCTTAAAAGAAAATAGTGAAATGCGGCAAAACCCCTAATAGTTTCACTTTGCTTGCAATTCAAAACCTAAATTTTGGCGGCAAAACCCCTAAAATTATGATACCATTAACAATCTACAATTTCCATCTTAATTTGGCTTTTAACTACCATGTTGGATGGTCCACGTGGACAAAGTGTACACGTATCACAATTTTATTGGCCAACGTAAATAATTATACTAAAAAAATTAAAATAAAAAAAAAATATATTTTTTCTTTTTTTTTTCTCTAATATATTTATATTTTTCATTATTCTTCTTCAGTCTATATACTGTCACCACCACCACCATCCATAGCCACCGTAAACACTACCACCACCAGTACCGAAATCACCACCATCCATAGCCACTGTAAACATCACCACCCACTACTATAGAATTACCACCACAATCTATTTTTCACTTCCATATCACACACACAAAAAAAAAAAAAATAATAAAAAAAACTTAAATTAAATTTAAACAAATATAATTTCAACAAATAAACAAACAAATACACGCACATATATATATATACACAAAATCTCAATCTGAAAACTCAAATTTGGAAACCTTAAATTTATTTTCCTATAGCCATTATTTTTTTCTCAAATTTGAAAATAAAGAACACAATAATACTCAAATATGGATATTTATACACATAAATATCAATAAGATTGTAAATAATTATGAAAAACCCTAGATCGAGAGAGAGAGAAAGAGGCGATCGAGACTTACTTGGGTCGATGGTCCTCGACAAAAGTGTCTGGCTCGATGGTCCTCAACGGCAGCAACTAGGTCGTGGTCTTAGGTACCTGCATTATCGAGAGAGAGAGAGAGAGAGAGAGAGAGAGAGAGAGAGAGAGAGAGAGAGAGAGAGAGAGAGAGAGAGAGAGAGAGAGAGAAAACAAAGGAAAATATAGAAAAAGAAAAAAAGTTTTTTTTATGTGGATCTATAAAATTTTGCCATGTGTATACTGTGTTCACGTAAACAATCAGTCATGCGACAGTTAACAATTAAATTTGGATAAAAATTGTAAATTGCTAACGATATCATAATTTTGGTAATTTTACGATTAAAATTTAAATATTGAGAGTTAATGGCAAACAAATGAAATTATTAAGAGTTTTACTCCCAATTTAAAAAAGAAATAATAATAATTTAGGAAAATGCGATTTTGTTCAAATTAAGAAGAGGAAGAAAAAAAAAAAAAGAGTTTTTTAAAAAAATAAAAACAAATAAACATAATTATTTAACGGTAAACTCAAAAATAAGGTAAGTAAGTAACAGTAACGTTCATAAAAAAGGGTATTTTAGTAAATTCACAAAAAGCCAATAACGGCATAAAAATTAGGAAACTAATGGACTATCATATTAACCGTCATTAAATTAATTATTAGAAAAATAAAAAAAAAGAAAAAAAGGAAAATGATAAATAAATATAAACACGAAAGAAAGCTTCCCAATAATAATTTCAATCTCTCTCTATAATCTCTCTCTCTCTTTCTCTCTCAATAATTTCAATCGCATAAAGTTTTCATCTTTCTTCTTCAGAATTCAGAATTCAGATCCCTAATCGCTTTTTGAGCCTCATCGATTCCGTATCTCACGGTGTGTTTCTTCAATTTTTGCTTCTTCTTCTTCTTTACTGCAATTTAGGGTTTTTTGTTGTTGTTGTTGTTGTTGTTTGATTTTCTTTTCTGGGGATTGTTTGAAATTAATGGGTTTGGTTTCTAGGGATTGATTCCGTCGGTGAAATTTTGGAATTTTTCTGGGTTTTTTTTTTTGTTCATATGATTGTAAAGGTAAAAGAACAAATTTTGGATTTTTTTTTGATGAAGTTTTATTTTTGGGGCTTTATTTTTTTAAGACTTTCTTATGAATTTTTCTGGGTAATTTCTTATGATTTTTAATGGGTATTCAGATTTTAGTTTCATCGGGTCATTGAAAAAAGCTACAAGCCATTTAAATATTTATTTATTTGGTTAAAAGATATAATTTTGAACTTTTATCGATGAAGCTGATTATCGATGTTTTCCCGTATAGTTTTCCCTTTTGTATGTTCTTTAGATTTTTTTATTTTTTTTATTTCTGTTCTTTTATAATATATATATGTGCATTAATATTATAGCGTCTCTGGTCTATCTATGTACTTTGCTTTAATCTGCCATGACATATCTTCTGGCAAATAGTGTATATGTTTTTCTAGATTGCTATGAACAGAACAAGAAAAATTACTTCTTTAAATTAGAATTGCTTTATTGTTTAGCTTGGTTAAGAATATATGAAATTTATACCATTACCATGTTCAAACTTATTACATTTTGAAAATCTATTCAATTTGCTTTATTCATTTTTTAATTTCAGTTAGATTTCCAAAGATTGAATTTTGTTTGGTCTATCTTTATTTTTTCATTTTCTAATTATTGGATTGAGTTTGGTTGTTTATTGTTGGATAGTTTATGCTTATGGTTTCTGTCTGTAAACTTTGCAATGTTTTGTTTTTCCTATCAAATGCATCATTTATGTCCTTAATTGATTTTCTCTAGGTGATTCTTGTTATGATTTTTAACATTTTTCTTAGGTAATTGTTATGCTAAGATATGATTATGTGATAGTAATTGATGTTAGACAGTTGAGAGTAAATTAAAAGATTACTAATATCTCTATGTCTATATGAGAATTCTCTATGTCTTTTATACTCTGATTCCAGTTATTTAATTATATTCTGCTGTGTGTTTTGGTTGAAGAGCAGGTTTATATTCTGTCTTCATAGATTGATGGGGCAGAGGAATATGCTCTGCATTAATCAGATGATTGAAATGGATCAACAAGGGCAAGGCGGCTATTTCTATCCTGGTCCCGCCATCAATTTAGGGCATACACCAAACTTTCAACAGCCAAACGTTCACACAATGGAGACAGCTTCACGGAGTAGCTCAAATTTCGATAACCAATACGCTCCCGAACGATACGACAATGGAGTTTTTTATGGGATGACACAGTACAATGGCGTGCAGCATCACCATCACCGTAATCTTGATCTGAATGTCGCTGCTCCCGCCAATGTCTACTACACATTTATGCCACCATCTAGTGGTGGTGGGGTGATACCGGTTCCTCTAAATCACAGCACCTCTGATCAAATGCAGGCTTCTTCTAGTAATTATGGAGTAGGCGGCGGCGGCGGTAATGGAATTTCTACAGATGAGTATGGAAGAACTAATCACTTTATTGATGGTGCTAGAGGAGGTCCGTGCAAGAGAAAACTTCCTGAAGTTGTCCCTGGAAATTACCAACATTTTAATGCCTCTGCAACCTCGAGTTCTTCAGTTCCTCCTTTGAACGCAAGATATCCTGGCGGGGTTGCTGTCTCTGATCCATCACCATTTCCTCCTCCTCAATACATGGGAAATGGGGTTCAGCCAATAATGGAAGTAGGACCTCAGAATGGTTCAAGGAACAGATTGGTTGCAGCCGGGATGGAGTGTGCTGTGATGCATGATCATAACAACCATAACCATCTTGCTCAAGGAAACTATGCTGGTCAGCACTTTCAGCCACCATCTGGCATATGGTTGGAACAACACTTAAGCAACAATTCCGGTGATGGAAGCGCTCAAGCTTGGAACCAGGCCCCGAATTTATCCTTAATGCATGGTAACTCATTGTTCCGTTATAATCTCCCATTCAATTTTGATTCTAATTTGGTTTATCAAAGCTAACCATCTTCTTTTCTCTATTGTTTTACAGGGAGCAATCTAGGATATCATGAAGCAGCAGCTAACACTAGAAATTCCCAGAGTGTAAGACAGCCTCCATCAGTAAACCATCACCATCACACTCACCATGCATTACCGCCACCTATGATGGGACCGAGAAATAGTAACTCAACTGCAGCTTCACACAGATTTTCCGCGAATTCCTCTCGCAGCAATACAACTGCTCCACCAACTGGCATCAGGATATACCGACCACATCGAGGAGTCACTCCTGATAACAACGCTTTGAGACAGCAACATCTTCCTCATTTGAGATTTCTACATGCTGATGTAATTTTCTTCAAACTCGGTTATCATCCATGTACTATATATTCATTGAACTATGAATGATTTCTCATTGTTACTTCATTTTATCACTGCACAGGAGGTTGCCATACTCGAGCTTCCAGACTTATACGAAGTAGGAGAATTTCCCGATCACCACAGTGACATGCGTTTGGATATTGAAGACATGTCCTACGAGGTAAAGATGCATCGGTGTTCATATTGTTTTTTCTTTCCTAATCATGAAGATGAACACAACTCAACCCGTTATACTCAAAAATATGTGCAGGAACTTCTTGCATTAGGGGAGAGGATTGGTAATGTTAATACAGGGCTATCAGAGGACGCCATTACAAGCCAATTAAAGACAAAGCCATATTTATCATCTAGAATGAGATTGAACTTAGAAGAAGCTGATTGTCAGTATAAGGAAGATGATTGTTGCATTATATGCCAGGTAAAAACTACAAACTAGTTATGAAATTCTTTTTTTTTTTTTTTGTATATGTTCTTAACTTTCTCAATCTATAAACTAATAATATGTTTTGTTTTGGGATTTTTCATAGGATGAGTATAAGAATCTTGAGAAGATTGGAATCCTCAATTGTGGACATGAGTACCATGCAGAGTGTTTGAAGAGATGGTTACTTATAAAGAATGTGTGCCCTGTGTGCAAATCTGAAGCTTTGAGCACTTGAAGGAGAGTTTGTGATGATGATGATGATGATTATGATGATGATTATGTGTATAGGGGGGTTGACTAAATGGGGGTGAGCTAAAAATTGAAAAGACTTGTCCTTTTTTGTGTCCTCTTTCATAATTTTAGTTAATTTGTTAAATATATAACAGTGTTGATACTTTTGTAATGCAACACTTTTGCATATACATATAATGAGTCTATTCTATGACCAACAGGAACATGTCCAGCTCATTTATTTTGTTGGTTGCCAAAAACATTTGTACTTGTATCTATCCAAGTTGTACAGATTTTTTTTTTCTCATTCTCTATTTGTCTTTTTATGCTATTTGTTGATCTATTTGTGTTTTGTTGGAAAGGAATGATATTTTTTGTTTGTGATATTCTAGCTTAAGTTGTTCTTTCACAAGAAAAGCACATGGTAGGAAAAGAAGAAACTTTAGTCTATTGGGGTGAGACAAAGTAACTTTAGTCATATGGGGGGCCATGTGAGATGTTCAAGGAGAGTACATTGTGTTTCTCTTTGAAAGGGAAAATAAATCAAATATGAGTCTTTGTTAGGTGTTTTAGAGTGAACAATTCTATTCCAGGATGAATCTCTATAAGTTCATCTTCTTCGAGTTGTAATACTCGTTTGTAGGGTTTTAGAGAGGTTGAGAAAGACGAGTTTAGTTGAATCGAGGTATTTTATAATGAATTTTGCTAATGTTCATTTTTAGGTTATGTTTGAAAGTTGAATTTTATTGAAAAGGATAAAGGTAAAGACGAGTTAGGTTTTCGGGGAGATCGAGGAAGATGAGTTTAGTTGAATTGAGGTATTCTAGCTAAGGTTCACAAGAAAAGCACATTGGTAGGAAAAGAAGAAACTTTAGTCTATTGGGGTGAGACAAAGAAACTTTAGTCATATGGGGGCCATGTGAGATGTTTAAGGAGGGAACATATTTTTTCTCTTTAAAAGGGGAAATAAATCAAATATGAGTCTTGCTTGGGAGTTTTAGAGTGAAAAATTTTATTCCAAGATGAATCTCTACAAGTTCATCTTCTTTGAGTTATAATACTCGTGTGTAGAGTTTTGAAGAGGTTGAGAAAGACGAGTTTAGTAATTGAGGTATTTTATAATGAATTTTGCTAAAGGTTTTTTTTTTTTTGTTAGGTTATATTTGAAAATTAAATTTTGATGATAAAGAAAAAAGTAAAGACGAGTTAGGTTTTTGGAGAGGTTGAGGAAGATAAGTTTAGTTAAATTGAGGTATTCTAGCTTAGGTTATTCTTTCACAAGAAAAGCACATTGGTAGGAAAATAAAAAACTTTAGTCTATTGGGGGTGAGACAAATGAACTTTAGTCATATGCGGGACATGTGAGATGTTTAAGGAGAGCTCATATTGTTTCTCTTTGAAAGGGGAAATAAATCAAATACAAATCTTGCTTGGGAGTTTTAGAGTGAACAATTCTATTCCAAGATGAATCTGTACAAGTTCATCTTCTTCGAGTTTTAATACTCTGTGTAGGGTTTTGGAGAGATTGAGAAAGATGAGTTTAGTTGAATCGAGATATTTTATAATGAATTTTCCTAATGTTTTTCTTTTTTAGGTTATGTTTGAAAGTTAAATTTTAGTGAAAAAGAAAAAGAAAAAGAAAAAGGTAAAGACGAGTTAGATTTAAGGGGAACACACATTGTTTATCTTTAAAAGGAGAAATAAATCAAATATGAGTCTTTGTTGGGGGTTTTAGAGTAAAAAATTCTATTCCAAGACGAATCTCTATAAGTTCATCTTCTTTGAGTTCTAATACTCGTGTGTAGGGTTTTAGAGGGGTTGAGGAAGGCGAATTAAGTTGAATCGAGTATTTTATAATGAATTTTGCTAATGCTTGTTTTAAGTTATGTTTGAAAGTTGAATTTTGGTGAAATAGAAAAAGGCAAAGATGAGTTAGGTTTTTGGATAGGTTGAGGAAGACGAGTTTAGTTGAATTGAGGTATTTTATAATGAATTTTATTAATGTTTTTCTTTTTAAGTTATGTTTGAAGGTTGAATTTCGGTAAAAAAAAAGTTAAGAAAATTGTAGAAAATAAAATAAATCAAATTTTTATGTTCGATATGAAATTTTTTGTTGAATCTTTTTATTTTCTTTTTTTTTTCGTACTTTTTCTTGTGAATTATTTATTTTTTTACACAAAAATCCAATTTCCAAATTTATGTTTTTAGAAAATTGGAGTAGAGGAAAGATGTGTTGGTAGATAATTCATAGAAATTTTATTTTATGATATTTTCAAATATATAAGATAATCTCTCACATAGTTTAACATAATACAAAATTTATGCTTATTATTGCATAGTTATTTTCTACTCTGTGTAAGGCTTTTTAGCCTATAATTTAGTTGTATCAATATTTTAAAGAAGTGTTGTTATTTTTAATTTTTTAATATTTATTTTTCCAACTAACAAATTAATGAGATTAGAATATTTGATATCATCCCAATAAAAAAAGGTCTGTGCTTGCCTTGAAGGCAAGATTATATCTTGATTTAGAGAAAAAGAGCATGATGTTGATTTACCAAAAAATTAAAATAAATAAATAAATTTAATATTAAAATATAATTACTAATTAATATATTTACTCACAACCAAACATATTTCCTTTTTCAGCATAAATCTCTCTCTAAGAATAATAATAATAAAACAAAAGATGATTATATGTTAAGAATGGAATCATTCCAATCTTTATGCCAAAAAGAAAGAGAGAAAAAGGTATATAATTATTTCAATTAGACCCCCTTTGGAATTGTGAAAAGATACTTGGATTTTAAATTACCAATTGATATTAGAAAAATCTTCCACAAGAATATTTTGAAGAAAAATTTATATAAGGATTCATTTAAAAAAAAGAAGAAAGAAAGAAAGAAAGAAAGGTTGGATTACATATTTTGTTGAAATTAATCTACAACTTAAGTTCGGAAAATTTTACAATGCACCCCATACAAAGGATGTTCCTCATGCACTTCTATATGTTTTAGTATTTGAGAAACTTTTTTAGTGTTTTTTTTTTTTTTTTTTTATATATATATAATAGTTTACATTATAGTTATTTGATTCTGGAAATTTTGAGAACTCAAAAAAATTTAACATACCGAAAACAGGGTTTAAATAGTCTATTACACGCGTGTGACTCTTTTATTTTAGGGATTTTTTCATTTTTATACTTCAAACCAGTTTTTTTTTTTTTTTTTTTTTTTTTTTTTGCATTTTTACGAAATTTTACATAGAAACCCTTATTGCAACTAGCGATGAAACTTAAATTGCAACAAAAATCGTATAGAAGCTCCTATTGCAACTAGCACTGCAACCACTTTGGAAACCCAAACCGTGAATTTAAAAAAAAAGTTTAAAAAATAGTATATGAGATAATTCCCCTTTATTTTAAGTGTGTAAAATACATTGTTTCAACATTATTTTTTATATTGTAAATTATTTCGAATTTTTCAAAATTTTACAAAATGTGTTACATAATTATAACGTACACGACTGGAAAAAAATTGGAATAAAAAATTCTTCTAAATACCGAAATAGATTAAAATGTATTGATGCATCCATTTTAGGAGGGTGCTAGAATCACCCTTAACTTTTTATTAAAGAAGAATTTTCAAAAATACCATTCTTTTATATTTTATTTACAATTTTACGGTTTATAAATTTTAATTACAAAAATACTCTTGTAAAATTTCAAAATTATAAAACTACACTTTGTTCAGCAAAAAGTAAAAAAACAACTAAAAAATCACATGAAATCAATTATAAAATAACTATAAATAAACTATAAAATAATTAAAAAAACAGTTGATACTGATGAAATATTTTTATAAATAAAAAATTTCAAAAAAGTAAAAAATAAAAAAATTTCTGTGCATATTTTTGTAAATTTTTTCAAATTTTTAATCTATTATGGTACAAAGATATATATATATATATATATATACTAGTAAAAAGCTACGTGCGAGACACGTATACTAAATTTTATGCTAATTTTTTTCTATGTTATTTGAAAGTTATACAATTAAAAATTAAAGAAAAAATATTATTAGTTATTATGTGAGATTATTATTATGTGTATAGGAAGAAATCACAAATTAATTAATCTTATAATCTTAACTTTAATCAAATAGGGTTTTAAATATATGAACAATAAATAATCACATAAAAATAAAAAATAATTATTTGAATAAAGAATTCAATATACACAGTTATATATATGAATCCTATTATTCAAAAATAATTATTCAATATATGAACAATAATTTGTCACGCTAACTTCAGTTACCATAATCGGAAAAGGTTTAAGTGAACTAAATAATGACTAAGAAGATCTAAATTACAAAATGAAAATAACATGTCTATATGAGTATGATTTTTTTGCTATATGAGCATGATTGATCTAAGAGAAAATAGATAAACCTATAAACATATAAATATATTTAATATTAATTTTGACAAAGAAACAATTCAATTATAAACAATTCTAAATATCAGCTTGACAATTTTAACACACTAATTACTTATTAAATAACCATAATGTATACATCATGATAATTTTGTATTATTTGATATCAAATGATAGAGATTATTGAGGTTTTCAACTATTGAAAATACACTATGATAAAAAAGTAATGCTCATTAATTGTATATTTCAAAGAAACCATAATTTCCATGAATGTCCCTAATAAGATATAAACAATAAAGTTGTAAATTAAAAAAAAAAAAGTAGCAAAATTTCAGTTAATATAAGAAATAGAACAAATTGAAGATTTATACAATACTGGAATTTGAACTATTAAAGACCATTAGCGAATGGGCAAAACTCGTTAGATCCCCTAGTAGAACACTACCTTAATGGTCTGAACACAAAAATTGTAGAAATCAAAATATGAATAAATTAGTATCATCAACAAAAGGAAAATTAAAGGGAAAGGACTTAATAATTACGTGACAAATAATTATTAATTGAATTAAAAAATTAAAATTATAAGATTTATTCAAATTATTGTTCATATATTGATTCTAGAAAGCGTAAAATTATATATTAATATTAATTGAATTAAACTTTTTGATATTAGCAAAATTGTTGCTTTAATTTTTCATCACACTGGAAACATATTGTTTTAGCTCTATTAGACAATCATATTTTCCCTCCTAAAAAGTCATTTTTTTTTTATAATTGAAAGATGTGATGTTTGAGTAATTACATGTATCGTGTAATTGAAGATTTGATGTTGAGTCATTTTTTTTGTTTTTATTTAATGATGTTTTTTTTTTTTTTGAATTTAATGAGATTTATTTTATTTTTATTTTATTATATATAAATAAAAAGTGACCCATGAATTTCTCATAAACCATTCTATTTTTAATAATAAACTATTTTATTTTTAATATAAATAAGATGTCACCCATGAATTTCTCATAAACCAAGAATTCGGTTATATAGGCACACTTTATATAGAATAGATATATTTATAGAATCTATCAAGCATTGTTATCCATCAAGAACAACAACACAAGAATCTCCATCTTATAAAACTCAAGTCACATATAATCTCCTCTCCAACCCATTAAGATTGTTTCTTTTCCTTAACGAAAACATCACAATGTTGAGGATGGAGAATCATGGTAGATACACTTTCCCAAAGAATGAGTCCAGTTAAGAATGGTTGTACATAACACATAACACAGCCCGATGAATGAAGCACCTGGCAATTAGTATGAAAGGCCCGAGACTCAGCTTCAAGGGCAGAGGAACAACCAAAGTGTTAGGATCACAATCCTAACTCCAATCTCAAGTACCAACCCGAAATAAACACAATGAGTTAAAGAGATTTGAACTTCCCCAAGTTTCATTGAGAGCCTAATCCCTTTGTTCTGAACTCCCTGAATCTGCAGGGTGAGCAAGCCTTGACAATGGCCTCTCGAACACTCAGAGAAATCTCTCTCTACTCACAATGTAGCTCTAACCAACCGACAAGACATGACAACTAGGCAACACATACATAACAGAAATTTAACTAACATAACTAACAAAGTCTTGACATGTTGGCAATTCGAGTGAAAGGGTTAGAGACCAATAGGCTAGAGACATGTGACATGTGACTAGGATGAGCTGAACTAACACAATGGAACTGGAATGGAGAGTGAGCAAGTGCATCAAACGACGATCCAATCGCTGCGTGTTGGTAACACCACTGAACTCAGTGTCAATGATAGAGCTTTGAATCTTGATGGCCAAGGCTGCAGATGATCTGATTACCTTCTCTTCTCATCATGGAAAGCCTGATTTCTAAGCATAACATACAACAAATGATAGCATACTCTCTGAGTTGAAGAATCCATTAATTCAACAACTACCAAATACTTCTAGCCAAGGAACATAGGAAAATGAGATTGTTCTGATTACAGATACTAACCACTGTAAGTTTTCCAAAGAAACTGATGAGATGTTCATCAACATTCCAATCATAGTTGTCTAATCCCAACAAACCAACCCATTAAGCTTGATCTCAAAAGATTCATTCAACATTTGAAATTCAAGTTTTTCTTTTCCCTACCAAAATGACAAATTGCATCTCATGAAAAAGAAGAACTGTATGTATATTTATAGAAACAGAGAAACACACAAAAAGATTCAATTTTTAACCTTTTCAATATCAATTAGAACTGACCCAAAATTTCATCTCTATCAATAAATCGTTCGAGCATTTCCTTTTCTCCCAAAACCAAACAATCATTCTCCTTCCCAAACCATTCATACCTTCGTTTCGCAACATAATCATACACAGAATCCCTAATTGTAGTCGGAAAAACCCTAAAACCACTCAAAGCAGAGTAAGGAAAAGGCAAGTAAGAAACCACTCTAAGAGCAGCATTAGAGCCTTGATGAAACACACCAGGACCTTCAACGAAGAGAAATCGACGAAGAACATCGTCTCGATTGAGTCCACATAGGCTTAAATAAGGCTCGGCTGTCTCGGATTGAAGGCAACAAAACTTGATCTTTCTGTGTTTGTCTAATTTGAAAACCCATTTCACTCCTTGATGGCAGAGATGGCAGACTCCGTCGTAAACCACCACACGTGGTTGAAGGAGAATTGGGTTGACGATCGGAGAAGGAGAAGAAGGAGAAATAATGGGTTGGTTGAAATGGGATTTTGATGAAAATGAAGAAGTGGGTTTTGATGGGTTTCTTGGAAGAAGCCATTTGGGAAAGAATCTGGTTTGGATCATCGTTTTCTGATCTGATGGGAGGTTTATCGGAAGAACACAAGGAAAGAAGAAATGGTGAATTTGACACTTTACAATTTTCTTGGGGTTTTTAGGGTTTTACTCAACTTTCAATAACATATGGGAATATTTTTTTTTTTTAATTTTTTTTTGTAAATTTTTGAATAATTTAATCAAAAAGTTTATGATATTTCAGTTTACTTTGGATGTTCAAAAAATCTAATTTTGATATTATAAACTGTTCAAAAAAATTTAAAAATTTATAGAGATAGTATTGTAACTATATCGAACAACGTCATAAAAAAATTGAAAAAATATATTCTAGAATGTATTTTAAACACAGAGGTTGACTAAGAAATTGTAATAGAAGGCTGACGCTAGCACTACTCACAAATTTTTTTTTTCTCCACTATTGTTGGAAAAAGTACATAATTTTTTTAGCATTATAATTGGGTACCAATAGTGTTTAACAACATCAAGATGTAGCATTTTCCGATTGATTAACGACATTCGTACAAATTATTACATTAACTTATATGAGACCTGATACTTATTAATTGCACTAAAATTGATATGATATTTGGAGGGTGCTAAGTACCTCTGATGGCTTTTAAATATTTGTGGTGTGAGTATCGATTATTTTTTCGAACGAAACTACACAATCGCACATGCAGTTTTCATAATTTCTTTAACTGCGACCACATTGTAAGATCTTAAAGTCACACTGTAAAATTACAGTGAGGTATGAGCAATTTATACTATCATCAAATAAACAAATAATATATCAAAGTTTCATCAAAACAACAAAACTATACATGTTATTAAAATTCCAATAAAACACATTCAAAATACAATAAAATTCAAACTAATATGTACAAGATATGTTTATAGTAGGGATATTAGTTTTGTTACTATGGTAAAGAAGTTTTTATAACCATAAATAATAAATCTAAGAGTGATAAATAGAGAAGTGTATAGTATTGATTAATATTTAGGTTACTGACTCCAGGGGCAGTGTTTGGGATTGGGTAACTTTATAAAAGAACTCATTAAAAAAATCACAAAAGCCTGAAAAAAGGAAAAGAAATAAGAAAGATCTAACAGACCATATATATATATATAGTAATTAAAAAAAATTATTATTCATCACTTTAGGTGGCAACATCTAATAATTTGTTATTTTTTTTATTTAAAAAAAAGCCACCTAATAATTTTTCATAAACCAAAAATTTTGTTATATAGCCACATTTTATATAAAATAGATATTGGTAAAAAAAAAAGAACTTTTAATTAATTTATATAGTCAAATTAATTATTAATATTAGAGAATTTGCATATATGGTCAAGATTCTTATTACTTTTGCTTTGAAAAAAAAAAAAAACAAAGAAAAGATTCTTTAGTTTCCAGAAATTCCATTGAATTGGTCTAGAAATCATTGAATTGATTTGGTCTATAGAAAGACCTTATTTGTTGCTACATGCCTTATATATATATGATTATATTATATTATATAAATCACATATACCTTTATACTAGTATGATTGTTATTGGTCTAAAATTCAAGATTTTGACTAACTAATATATTAATTAAGTAATATTATTCCATGTATATATATAAATGTTAGGAGTGATATATGATATGTATATATACTTTATTAAAAGAGAAAAAAAGGAAAGTATATATTAAGAAAGAGAGAATAATAATGAGAAAGAAGAAGAATAATTATAGAGTTGGTTTTCTTGGGTTAATAATAAGTATGTTATTAATGTTAATAAGATGTAGTAGTATTAGTGATGATAATAAGAATAATATAGTGATTAATATTGGTGGGATTATAGATGAGAGTAGTCGAGTTGGGAAGGAAGAAAGAATAGCCATAACAATGGCAGCCAAGGAATATAGCCATCATTATCATCATCATCATCATCATCACATCTCATCTCTTCACATAACAACCTCTCAAAGAGATCCCATCAAAGCTGCCCTAGCTGGTACCTAATTATATATTATTCATCTCATGCTAATTAATAATATATAATAATTATTATATAAGCTTTTTTAGTGTTAATTTTTTGTCTTAATTAAGTTGATAGTGGTATTTAATTTTAGTGGTGTTTTTAGCTGCACTACAAAAATTTTTATTTTTAGTCATAATAAAACTTATAAGTACTAAAAGTGAAAAAGTTGTCACTAATTATAAATTATAATTTCTATATATGTTGTGACTAAAATGTCCGTAGCTAAAAGTATTAGTCACAAAAATTACAATTTGTTGTGACTATATGTATTTTTAGTCACAATACTTATTGTAACTAAAACTAAATACTTTGTTTTAGTCACAAGTAACATTTTGTTGTGATTAAAAGTCACATTTAATCACAAAAAAATTATATTGTGACTAAAAAATTATCACTAAAAGTAACAATTTTTTGTAGTGGTAGTAATTATTACTCATATTTATATATATCTACTCTTATATAGAATTATATATTCATCATCTCATGCTAATTAATAATATATATAATAATTAATTAGCTTTAGTGTTAATTAAGTTGATAGTGGTGTTTAGTGTTTAGCCATTAATTAAATATTATATAGTATCTTACTGTGTTATAAGTGTAATTAAATATCGGTCTCATATATAACAAGAAAATAGAATTCAAGGAATATCGCTAAACCAATCATGGAGCGACAACTCTAGAAAGTGGTGGGTACTAATAGTGCCTAATACCTTCTGGGCCCGTTTGGTACGCATGACTGGATTGGATTAGACATGCTAATTTGTCCAATCCAGTGTTTGGGCATGTTAGAAGTCTGGATAACTAATCCAGTTGACCTCATCTGTCTGGGAGTATTTATCCCATCCAGCAGGGTGGGATAAATAATCCCATGCAGGTGATATTTTTTTTTATCGTTTTTTTAATTTTAATTTTATTAATATATTTTAAATTTAATAAGAATTTAAAGGAAATAATTATCACACATTTATTTATACATTTTTTTTTATCAAAAACTTATTTATTAAAATTAATGAAAATGCATAATTTTGAATTATTATACATAAGTTTTTAAAATTTAGAATATTATTAATTAAATAATAGTTACTTAAATTGATTCTAAAAAAAAAATAGGGTAAATACCATTTTAGACCCTGTGTTTTGCAAAAGTTACAGATTAGACCCTGTGTTTTGTTAAATGACAAAATGGACCCTGTATTTTCTAAAATAGTAAAAATAGGACCCTGAGCTTAATTTTTGACAACTTTTTTTTTTTAATACAACCAACTTAAAGACAATGCTTAATACGAACAGATACAAAAAATATAAACAGTTTTGTCATTGCACTTTTAGATCGGATTATAATTAAACTTTATTTTGACAAAAAATCAATTCAGGGTCCTATTTGTACTATTTTAGAAAATACAGGGTCTATTTTGTCATTTAACAAAACACAGGGTCCAATTGATAACTTTTGTAAAACAGAGGGTCCAAAATGGTATTTACCCAAAAAAATATGACAATAAAATTATATATTATTTTTAAATTACTAAAAAATTAATATTTATATTAAATTAGTGTTTAAAATAAACAATTTTATATTATTCAAGTATTTTTATTTTACTATTTTAATTATTTATTAAATAAAAAATATGACAAAATATTTTATTATATATTTATGTATATTCTTAATTATATATGATATATTAATTTTTTTTGCTACGAATTATTTATTTTTATATATTTATTATTATATATTTTAATTTTAATTTATTATTATATATTTTTATTTAATTTAAGTTTTTTTTTTCTAAAAGGAAATAAATAAAATAGTCCAGTCCATTCTTAAACCAAACACAGGATTACTTTCAGCATAATCCAATCTTGTCCAGTCCAGTCCAATCCTTTTCAGTCCAATCCAGTCCAATCTTGCGTACCAAACGGGCCCTCTATATATAAATGGCACTGATTAGCGATATTTCTTAAAAGTTATTGTACTAAATTATATGAAACGCAATACTTAATTATACTGATAGACACTAAAAAGGACTAGGCACCAATAATCCAATTTACCGTCTCTCAATAATAATTGTGTTTGCTTGTGGGAATATATATGTATAAAAATATATATTTATATATTGAGAATTATTTAGCTAGCTCTTTATCTTTATTTCAAGATAATGAAAGATGTCAAAATTAAAATTCAAATTACTCGATTGCATGTGTAAAAAAGTGTTAAGGCATAGATTCATTATATAGTGTATTATTATATAACAGAAATTTTATGTAAAATTCGTATTATTTGATTATAATTTCGATATATATTTTGTTAGCATGTATTTTTATAGTAATTGATGAAATTAAATTATTAGAAGTAGAATATATTATTATTGACTTATTATAAATACTACTCGTATTCTTAAGATTTTTAAAAAAGTGTTAAAGGGCATTTATGAAGTCGGGACGGATTCATGTGGGTGAGGGAGGCTTTGCAGGGTCAACACTGAAATTTAGTGAGCTATACAAAATAATATATTTTTCGACTCTTATTTAAAAAATAATGTGATATTTTTTAAAATTAGTGTAAACATGTATATTTTTAAAAGAAAAAAAAGTTGGCCCCTAGACTTAGTTGGTCCTAAGCACAGATCTAATCTACTTATATCTAAGGTCGGGCCTAAAGTTTTGTTTTCTCCCAAATTTTTGATTTATATATAAATTATAGTATATTTTTTTATATATATAATTATTATTGATTTTCTTTAGAAAATTTATATTTGGGCCTCTTAAAGTTTTTTACACTTTGCCCTCCCCCTAAAATAATTGAAGGTTGCATCTATCCTAATATGAGATGCTATATCGACGCAATTTAATATAAGGTCTATTTATTTTATTTTAATAATAATAATTATAGAATCGTTAATCATTTATAAGACGGTACGTAGCTAATGTAGTCAATAAAAATAAGTATTAATGTGACTAAAAACACTTAGTCACAATAAGTTATATTATAATCCTAAATCAATTATCTATTTATTATACATATGAATTTTGGCATTGCAGCAAGGTACCTCATCATTAAAAAAGGGGTCCAAGCCATTATAATGGGTTCACATTCATGGGAAGAGACTTCATTGGTAGCAAAGATTGGTAGTGAGTATCACATTCCAATTCTCTCATTAACTAACCCTAATCTACTTCCAATGTGGGCAACTCAAATGTGGCCTTCTCTTATTCAATTGTCACCAAACAATAACCTCAACCAAATGAAAGCCATAGCTTCCATAGTACAATCTTGGGAGTGGCATCAAGTGACTCTAATCTATGAAGAAGATTCAATAAGCATCAATGATGTTTTACCTCATCTATCTTCATCTCTCAAAGAAGTTGGTGCTAGGATTAGCCAACTAGTGCCACTTCCACCTTTTTTCTCTTCTTCTTTTTCGATAACAAATCAACTCGAAAGGCTCAAACAAAACCAAAGTAAAGTCTTTGTGGTTCATTCATCGGTCGAATTTGCACTCAAATTGTTTGATAAGGCAAGAGAAATGAAAATGATGGAAACAGAATATGTATGGATCACAACCGATTCCATTACTAACTTTGTTCATTCTTTCAATGCCTCAACTTTCTCCTCTATGCAAGGTGTTTTAGGGCTTAAGAGCTATTTTCGAGAAGAAGAAGAAGATGATCAGAACCCTTATTGGCAACACTTCTACCAAGTATTTCATAAAAAATTTAGCTCTATGTATCCAAAGGAGTATAGCCACGAGCCCGGTATGTTTGCAGCCCAAGCATATGATGCAACTAGGGCAATGGCTCTAGCTATCACCACCAAAAATATTTTTTCTAGTAATGACCACAAAGAATATGGACAAGTGTTAGGTCAAATTTTGAAAAGTGCTGATTTTCATACCTTAAGTACTAATAGTAGTACTAACCAAAATATATTTCAAATTATAAATGTGGTTGGAAAGGGTTATAGAGAGCTAGGGTTTTGGTCAAATGAAAATAGTTTCTCAAAAACTATTCAAGGTGGCTATAATAATACTCATAAGTCTTCATTGAAAGATTTAGGACAAGTGTTTTGGCCAGGGGGAGATTGGAAAACTCCAAAAGGATGGACTATATCAATGAATTCTAAGCCTTTGAAAATTGGTGTACCAAGTACATCATTATTTGATAAGTTTTTGAATGTGAAAGAGGGTGAGGATCATAGCTTGGACTCAGCAAAATATTCAATAGTGTTACTTTTAGTGGATTTGTAATCAATGTCTTTGATGAGATAGTACAAAACCTTCCCTATCATTTGCCATATACTTTCATCCCCTTCAATGGCACATATGATGAACTAGTGGAGAAAATTCAATTAAAGGTACATAATATATCTTTATCTTGATTTAATTTTACAAAGGATCTCGTTTATAATTATTCAAACGAGTGTTAGAAATGCAAAAAAATAAAAGAAAAAGTATTAACAAAGTGGGCCGACCTTAGTCATAAACAGGCTAAGTCAGCTTGTCTAGGGCCCACATAAAGACGACTTTTTCTTTTTTTTCATTTTTTTTTTTTTAAAAAAAAAAGAGACTATTTTCTTTATACCCAAAAAGCCCTTAAATAGTTTTTTTTAACAAAAGTATAAGTATTACAAAAATACTACAATATGTGGTCGGCCTGATCGAAAATCTTTGTATGCATGCATGCATGATACTAATGAAAGTTTATGCAGGAATTTGATGCTGTAGTTGGTGATGTGTCAATGGTAGCAAATCGATATGAATATGCTGAATTCACACTTCCATACACACAAAGTGGGTTGGTGATGATTGTTCCTCTTCGATCAAAAACATCAAATAGGGCATGGTTATTTTTAAAGCCTTTTACAATGTCAATGTGGCTTCTTATAGTACTTGTCAATATCTACAATGGTTTTGTTGTATGGCTCATTGAACGAAATCATTGCCCTCAAATCAAAAACTCCTCAATTCTAGATCAAATTGGAATCCTATTTTGGTTGGCCTTCTCTACTCTCTTCTCCTTACATGGTAAGTAATAATATAAATATACATATATATGTTTATATATAATGGATAATTTAATTTAGGATGTTGAAATCATAATTCAAACAACTTGTTTTGGGTACATCCTATAAAAAGCAAAAATTCATGCATGGAAGTTTCTGTACATAAATCTTAATTTTAGTACTTAAATTATTTTAGAAATGAGGAGGGGCCAAAATATATTATTTGTTTTAGAATTAGGCCAAATTTATCATTTTTAAAAAGTTTGTGAATTATTATAAAAGATAAACATGCAGAAAAGGAATTATGTGGTACAGATCACTTCTCCACCCATTACAAAAAACAGTTACTTTTAGTGACAACTTTTTAGTCACAACATAAAATTTTTGTGAATAAATGTGACTTTTAGTCACAATAAAAAGTTACTTGTGACTATAACATAGTATTTCAATACAAGTTGTCACTAATTTAGTTTTAGTCACAACAAGCATTGTGACAAAAAATATTTAGTCACAATAAATTGGAATTTTTGTGACTAATATTTTTAACCACAGACATTTTAGTCACAACATAGCAATGATGATTTATAATTAGTCACAATTTTTTTACTTTTATTTACAAGATTTGTTGTGACTAAAAGTAAGATTTTTTGTAGTGGTCCCTTTGGTAGCTTCAAGGACAGAGAGGCAGAGATTGGATTTAGGGGGGCCAAAAGAGAGAAAAAAAAATTAAGGGGCTAAAATATAAATTATGGAAAAATACAAAGAAAAATAAATAAATTAAAGGTTTTATTTTTTTTTGGGGGGGGGGGGGGGGGGGGGGGGAAGGAGGGCATGACCACCCTTTTACAAAGGGTGGCTCTGTTCCTATTAGGTAGCTTAGAAAATTATGGAACCACTTGCTAGCTATAGGGGACTCATACCTCATCCTCGGTATGTACCTCATCGGTTGTGGTGGCATTTAAACCCTTAGCCCAAATAAGGAAGCATGCCAGAAAAGGCAACCCTACCACTACACCGCGCACAACACGTGATGTGACAATACTTTCTTAAAGACAAATACTAAAAGACACTAGTATTGCCTAACACTATTTACAATTTAGAGGGTCATATCGCTATTAGTGTGATTAAGTATCACGTCCCACATAATTTAATTTAATAACTATTTAAAAATATCACTAACCAATTACTAGGCCCCACCTCTAAGTGATGCTAGGCACCTCATGCCTTATAACAATGCTCTATATTAAATTGTGGGTCTTAGCTATTGTATATATTTTGTGTTCACATATTATTACTCTATTTATATTATACTAATAATTGATTTAATTATGTATATAAAAATGGCTTTATAGGTGATAGGTTACATAGTAATCTCTCAAGAATGACAATGTTGGTATGGCTATTTGTGGCATTGGTGATAACACAAACATACACAGCCAACCTTGCAAGCATGCTAACCGTACAACAGTTGGAACCGGACATTGGATCACTGCAGAGTAGTAAGGCCATATTTGGCTATTGCACAGGTTCTTATCTCCAAAGGTACTTAGTAGAAGTTTTGAAATACCATCCAAATCAAATTAGGGAATTTCACACACAAGATGAATATGCTCAAGCCCTAAGAACCAAACAAGTTGCTGGTATTTTTCTTCAGATTGCTTTGGCCAAACTCTTCCTTGCCAAAAATTGCAACAAAGACTTCACCATGATTCCACCAACATATAGTATTGGAGGCTTTGGATTTGTAAGTTCATAATATATATTTTTATATATATCTGATCTTGAAAATTTTAGGTAGGACACCACTTTTACTCCTTTATATTTTAGAATTATATTTTAATATTTTTTTAAAATGATAACGTATATTATAGTTATAGTAGATATTTTGTCTGCTATTTTTTTAAAAAATGAATAATTTACTATGTGTAAAACGCGTGTCGTTTTATATATGTGTGTATGTTTGTGAAGGTCGGCTTAAGGATGAGGCACCAGGGGCCCACGCCCAAGGGCCCCCACCCAGGACCAAAAAATTCTTTAACAAAAAAGGCCTCAAATCTATTTTTTATATATAATTATTATTGATTTTCTTTAGAAAATTTAAATTTGGGCCTCTTAAAGTTTTTTACACTTTGCCCTCCCCCTAAAATAATTGAAAGTTGCATCTATCCTAATATGAGATGCTATATCAACGCAATTTAATATGAGATCTATTTATTTTATTTTAATAATAATAATTATAGAATCGCTAATCATTTATATATGAGATCTATTTATTTTACTTTAATAATAATAATTATGGAATCGCTAATCATTTGTAGGACGGTAGCTAATGTAGTCAATAAAAATAAGTATTAATGTGACTAAAAACACTTAGTCACAATAAGTTATATTATAATCCTAAATCAATTATCTATTTATTATACATATGAATTTTGGCATTGCAGCAAGGTACCTCATCATTAAAAAAGGGGTCCAAACCATTATAATGGGTTCACATTCATGGGAAGAGACTTCATTGGTAGCAAAGATTGGTAGTGAGTATCACATTCCAATTCTCTCATTAACTAACCCTAATCTACTTCCAATGTGGGCAACTCAAATGTGGCCTTCTCTTATTCAATTGTCACCAAACAATAACCTCAACCAAATGAAAGCCATAGCTTCCATAGTACAATCTTGGGAGTGGCATCAAGTGACTCTAATCTATGAAGAAGATTCAATAAGCATCAATGATGTTTTACCTCATCTATCTTCATCTCTCAAAGAAGTTGGTGCTAGGATTAGCCAACTAGTGCCACTTCCACCTTTTTTCTCTTCTTCTTTTTCGATAACAAATCAACTCGAAAGGCTCAAACAAAACCAAAGTAAAGTCTTTGTGGTTCATTCATCGGTCGAATTTGCACTCAAATTGTTTGATAAGGCAAGAGAAATGAAAATGATGGAAACAGAATATGTATGGATCACAACCGATTCCATTACTAACTTTGTTCATTCTTTCAATGCCTCAACTTTCTCCTCTATGCAAGGTGTTTTAGGGCTTAAGAGCTATTTTCGAGAAGAAGAAGAAGATGATCAGAACCCTTATTGGCAACACTTCTACCAATTATTTCATAAAAAATTTAGCTCTATGTATCCAAAGGAGTATAGCCACGAGCCCGGTATGTTTGCAGCCCAAGCATATGATGCAACTAGGGCAATGGCTCTAGCTATCACCACCAAAAAGTTTTTTTCTAGTAACCGCAAAGAATATGAACAAGAACTGTTAGGTCAAATTTTGAAAAGTGTTGATTTTCATGGCTTAAGTACTAGTACTACTAACCACCAAAATATATTTCAAATTATAAATGTGGTTGGAAAGGGGTATAGAGAGCTAGGGTTTTGGTCAAATGAATATGGTTTCTCAAAAACCATTGAAGGTGGCAATATTAATACTCATAAGTCTTCATTGAAAGATTTAGGGCAAGTGTTTTGGCCAGGGGGAGATTGGAAAACTCCAAAAGGATGGACTATACCAATGAATCCTAAACCTTTGAAAATTGGTGTACCAAGTATATCATTATTTGATAAGCTTGTGAATGTGAAAGAGGGTGAGGATCATAGCTTGGACTCAGCAAAAATCTTCAATAACATTACTTTTAGTGGATTTGTAATCAATGTCTTTGATGAGATAGTACAAAAGCTTCCCTATCATTTGCCATATACTTTCATCCCCTTCAATGTCACATATGATGAACTAGTGGAGAAGATTCAATTAAAGGTACATAATATATCTTTATATTGATTCAATTTTACAAAACAAAGAGTCTCGTTTGTAATTATTCAAACCAGTATTAGAAAAGAAAAATAATAAAATAAAAGGCACCAACAAAGTGCGCCAATCTTAGTCATAAACATGCTAAGTGAGCCTGCCTAGGGCTCACATAAAGACGACTTTTTTTTGAAAAAAAAAAAAAATATTATCTTTATACCTAAAAAGTTTTTAATAGTTCTTTTTAACAAAAGTACCATTATGTGTATAAGTACCATTATGGGCCGGATTGAAAATCTTTGTATGCATGCATGCATGATACTAATAAAAGTTTATGCAGGAATTTGATGCTGTAGTTGGTGATGTATCAATGGTAGCAAATCGATATGAATATGCTGAATTCACACTTCCATACACACAAAGTGGGTTGGTGATGATTGTTCCTCTTCGATCAAAAACATCAAATAGGGCATGGTTATTTTTAAAGCCTTTTACAATGTCAATGTGGCTTCTTATAGTACTTGTCAATATCTACAATGGTTTTGTTGTATGGCTCATTGAACGAAATCATTGCCCTCAAATCAAAAACTCCTCAATTCTAGATCAAATTGGAATCCTATTTTGGTTGGCCTTCTCTACTCTCTTCTCCTTACATGGTAAGTAATAATATAAATATACATATATATGTTTATATATGATGGATAATTTAATTTAGGATGTTGAAATCATAATTCAAACAACTTGTTTTGGGTACATCCTATAAAAAGCAAAAATTCATGCATGGAAGTTTCTGTACATAAATCTTAATTTTAGTACTTAAATTATTTTAGAAATGAGGAGGGGCCAAAATATATTATTTGTTTTAGAATTAGGCCAAATTTATCATTTTTAAAAAGTTTGTGAATTATTATAAAAGATAAACATGCAGAAAAGGAATTATGTGGTACAGATCACTTCTCCACCCATTACAAAAAACAGTTACTTTTAGTGACAACTTTTTAGTCACAACATAAAATTTTTGTGAATAAATGTGACTTTTAGTCACAATAAAAAGTTACTTGTGACTATAACATAGTATTTCAATACAAGTTGTCACTAATTTAGTTTTAGTCACAACAAGCATTGTGACAAAAAATATTTAGTCACAATAAATTGGAATTTTTGTGACTAATATTTTTAACCACAGACATTTTAGTCACAACATAGCAATGATGATTTATAATTAGTCACAATTTTTTTACTTTTATTTACAAGTTTTGTTGTGACTAATTTTTTGTAGTGGTCCCTTTGGTAGCTTCAAGGACAGAGGCAGAGATTGGATTTAGGGGGGCCAAAAGAGAGAAAAAAAAATTAAGGGGCTAAAATATAAATTATGGAAAAATACAAAGAAAAATAAATAAATTAAAGGTTTTATCAATATTTTTTTTTGGGGGTGGGGGGGGGGGGGGGGCTAAAATATAAATTATGGAAAAATACAAAGAAAAATAAATAAATTAAAGGTTTTATCAATATTTTTTTTTGGGGGTGGGGGGGGGGGGCGGGGAAGGAGGGCATGACCACCCTTTTACAAAGGGTGGCTCTGTTCCTAGGTAGCTTAGAAAATTATGGAACCACGTGCTAGCTATAGGGGACTCATACCTAATCCTCAGTATGTACCTCACCGGTTGTGGTGGCATTTAAACCCTTAGCCTAAATAAGGAAGCATGCCAGAAAAGGCAACCCTAGCACTACACCACGCACAACACGTGATGTGACAATTGTTGGATTAAAAATCCTTTGTGGGCACATATGTATAATGTATATGCTATTATAAAGTGTGATACAAAATTAAGTGACCAATTATGTTATGGGTATCAAAAGGGTATTAAAGTGTCATGGAATTAATGTGTAGATACCATAAGTTAATTTATAATTTGTTGAGGGGCCAAATTATAAATACCCAAGAGTTATTCTAAGATGACTCTATAAATAGGTAGTGGTCCCCAAGAAACACTAAGGGTTTCTGTATTCTCTCCTTCCCCATCAGAGAAAATACTCTAGAAAATAGTGTATTCTTGGAAGATCAAAACCTTCTCTGTAATCTCCAACAATGGCTTCAGGTTAGTGCTTCCGCTTATATTTTATCATCTTCTTTAATTTAGCAAAGGCTTTATAGATTTATGATTTAGGGTTTTCTATATTAAAGCACTTTTAGGAATATGTTTGGATCTGTGATTTATATATTTCTTAAGTGTTTTATAAACCCTAACAAGTGGTATCAGAGCAATTGATCTTTTTTTTGTTGGGGTGCGTGTTGTCTATGACTTGGGCTTCTGTACTGGCTTTAGTTTTCGTGGTTCGACTGATCACTTATATATATAAAAGGGTTACTTTTTCCTTTGAATTACTAATCCTCTGCGAGTTGTTCACTTTTGTCAACATATTGTTTTGGCAATATACTGTATATGATTCAAGTTTTTTGTTTATGGATTATATATATATACTTAAGGCAAATCGTATAATTATAGTTTATTTTATTAAAGTTTTATATATATTTAATCTGTTGGTGGCACAATATGAATATTATGGATTCTATAATATATACAAGGTGTAATATAATTATAGTTTAATAAAATAAACTATAATTATACGATTTGCCTTAAGTATATATATATAATCCATAAACAAAAAACTTGAATCATATACAGTATATTGCCAAAACAATATGTTGACAAAAGTGAACAACTCGCAGAGGATTAGTAATTCAAAGGAAAAAGTAACCCTTTTATATATATAAGTGATCAGTCGAACCACGAAAACTAAAGCCAGTACAGAAGCCCAAGTCATAGACAACACGCACCCCAACAAAAAAAAGATCAATTGCTCTTATACATATAATCGGGCATTACTTTTGGATTAATGGTAATGCCCGATTATATGTATAAGAGCAATTGATCTTTTTTTTGTTGGGGTGCGTGTTGTCTATGACTTGGGCTTCTGTACTGGCTTTAGTTTTCGTGGTTCGACTGATCACTTATATATATAAAAGGGTTACTTTTTCCTTTGAATTACTAATCCTCTGCGAGTTGTTCACTTTTGTCAACATATTGTTTTGGCAATATACTGTATATGATTCAAGTTTTTTGTTTATGGATTATATATATATACTTAAGGCAAATCGTATAATTATAGTTTATTTTATTAAAGTTTTATATATATTTAATCTGTTGGTGGCACAATATGAATATTATGGATTGTATAATATATACAAGGTGTAATATAATTTGGTAAATATATATTTTGGTGCAAACAATTTAATTCAAATTTTGGTGTTGGTTTATGACTAGTATTTTGAATAAATTAATTGAAACAATATGTCGCCAAAGTGACCTCTTTTGTGTAGATTAATTTATTTAAATATTAGGATGGTTGTATGTTTGTAATTGATGCTTATATTGACTAGCCCAAAGGTAAGTGAATATTTTGCTAGATTTCAAACATACCTGTGGCGATAAATGTGTGACAATTATAAGGTATTTTGTGTGAGCAATACGTTAGTCCAAAGATTAATCTATTGTTTGACACGCTTTATTGTCAATATTTGATTGCTACACCAAGAGTACCGCTTACAGTTAATATTACTGTCCAAAGACTTGATATTAATGTGTGTTTGGTATCTTGAGATGGGATTAACCAATTTTTGAATTTATTGTTTAATTATGCATATTAATGTGAGCTTGTTTTATTTGTTCTATATTCAGCTAGTTCATCTTCTGCTGCCTCAATATCTGCTAACATTAATTCTATTCCTATGCTTAATGGGACCAATTTCAAGGATTGGAAAAGGAACTTACTTATAGTTCTGGGATGTATGGATTTAGACCATGCACTAAGGAATGAACAACCTGCACCTCTCACTAAGGAAAGTTCCCATGATGATAAAAGGGAATTTGAGAGGTGGGATCGTTCAAATCGCATGAGTCTAATGATTATGAAACACAGCATTCCAGAAGCCTTTTGGGGCACCGAATCCGAAGGGGTTACTATGGCTAAGAATTTCCTTGAACAAATTGAGGAACGTTTTGCTAAAAACGATAAGGTTGAAATGACAACACTTCTTGGTTCTTTAATGAACATGAAGTATAAGGGTCAAGGAAATGTAAGGGAGTACATTATGGAAATGCATCATATTGTCTCAAGATTAAGGACACTTAAGATTGAGCTTTCGGATGATGTACTTGTACTCATGGTTTTGTTAACGCTTCCTCCACAGTTTAACCAATTTAAAATTAGTTACAACTGTCAAAAGGAGAAATGGACTCTCAACGAGCTTATTTCTCATTGTGTGCAAGAGGAAGAAAGGTTGAAAAAGGACAAAACCGAAAGTGCTCATTTGGCCACTACCCCTAAGAATAAGGGCAAGAAAAGGAAATTTGAGAATGAAGTTTCTAAGGGTCCAGTTCAAAAGAAACAACAACAGGATTCTAAGGGTTGTTTCTTTTGTAACCAACCTGGACATGTGAAGAAAGATTGTGCCAAATATCACGCATGGCGTGTAAAGAAAGGTATTAATCTTGCTTTGGTACGTTCGAGGTTAATTTAGTTTCGGTACCTAGAAACACTTGGTGGATAGATTCTGGTGCTACTACTCACATAAGTGTTTCTATGCAGGGTTGCCTGAGCTACCGAAAGCCAAGTGATGGTGAAAGATACATCTTTGTGGGCGATGGTCAATCGGTGGAAGTGGAAGCAATTGGGCATTTCAGATTGTTATTAGGAACTGGTTCTTATTTGGATTTGAAAGACACTTTTGTTGTGCCGTCTTTTAGGCGGAATTTAGTTTCTGTTTCTTTGTTGGACAAATTTGGATATTGTTGTTCATTTGGAAACAATCAGTTTACTTTGTCTTTAAATTCAAATATTATTGGAACTGGTTATTTGAATACTTATGACAATCTTTATTTGTTAGAAACAATTGCATCCTATAATGAAACCTTGCATGTGGAATCACGAGGTACTAAACGCAAATTAAATAAAGAAAATTCGGCGTCATTATGGCATAAACGCTTAGGTCATATCTCAAGAGGTAGAATTGAGCGTCTTGTGTCTGATGACATTTTAGAGTCTCTTGACTTCACAGATTTCAATGTCTGTGTAGATTGTATCAAGGGAAAACTGACCAAAACTAAGAGATTAGGTGCCAATAGAGCTTCGGAAGTCTTAGAATTGATTCACACAGATATTTGTGGGCCATTCCCTACGGCATCTTGGAATGGTCAACAATATTTTATATCATTCATAGACGATTACTCACGTTATGGGTACCTATATCTCATTCATGAAAAATCTCAGTCTGTGGACGTGTTCAAAGCTTACAAAGCTGAAGTTGAGAATCAACTCAACAAAAGGATTAAGAACGTCAAATCTGATCGTGGTGGTGAGTACTACGGTAGATATGATGGCTCAGGTGAACAACGTCCAGGACCATTTGCTAAATTCCTAGAGGAATGTGGTATTGTCCCACGGTACACCATGCCGGGATCACCTAGCATGAATGGTGTTGCCGAGAGACGAAATAGGACTCTTAAGGATATGGTAAGGAGCATGATCGCTCATTCTACCTTACCCGAGTCCCTACGGGGAGAAGCATTAAAGACAATGACTTACATTCTGAATAGAGTACCAAGTAAAGCAGTTGCAAAAACACCTTATGAGCTTTGGACAGGTTGAAAGCCTAGTCTAAAGCATTTTCACATTTGGGGATGTCCAGCTGAGGCAAGGCCTTATAGGCCACATGAAAATAAATTGGACTCCAAAACAGTTAGCAACTACTTTATTGGTTATTCTGAGCGATCTAGGGGCTATAAGTTTTATGATCCCACTGTCAGAAATATTTTTGAGACGGGAACTGCAACATTTTTTGAGGATGTTGAATTTGGGGGGAGAAATAAGGTTAGAGACATTATTTTTGAGGAGGAATTGAATTCAAACTCAGTTCCTACTATCATTTTAGACAATGTTCAGGCTTCCACACCTGTCATTGATCAAGAAATGAATCCGGAACCTCAACAAGACAATGTTGAACAACTCCCAAATCAAAATGAGGCTATTGTTCGAGAAGAACAAATTCAACACCCTCAAGAACAAGAGCCATTAAGGAGGTCCACAAGAGAGAGAAGAAATGCTATTTCAGATGACTATTTTGTATTTCTTCAAGAACATGAGGATGAAATTGGAATGATGGAAGATGATCCAATCAACTTGCATCAGGCCATGAAAAGTTCTAACTCTCAAAAGTGGATTGATGCCATGGATGAAGAGAATAAGTCTATGCAAGACAATAAAGTTTGGGAAGTTGTCCCATTACCAGAAGGTGTAAAACCAATTGGTTGTAAGTGGATACTTAAAACCAAGAAGGATGAATATGGTAATGTGGTGAGATTTAAGGCACGTCTTGTAGCAAAAGGCTATACTCAGAAACAAGGCATTGATTATACAGAGACTTTCTCTCCGGTTTCATCGAAAGACTCTTTTAGGATAATATTGGCACTTGTTGCTCATTTTGACCTTGAGTTACATCAGATGGATGTTAAAACAGCGTTTCTCAATGGCGACATTGATGAGACAATTTATATGGAGCAACCAGAAAACTTTGTGGTTGGTGACCGAAAGAATATGGTTTGCAAATTAAAGAAATCTATCTATGGACTCAAGCAAGCTTCTCGTCAATGGTATCACAAGTTTCATCAAGTAATTATCTCATTTGGTTTTGAGATGAATATTATTGATGATTGTGTATATCACAAGTTCAGTGGGAGTAAATACATATTTCTGGTTCTATATGTCGATGACCTATTGCTTGCCACTAATGATATAGGCTTATTGCACGAAACCAAGAGATTTTTATCTAAGCAATTTGAGATGAAAGATCTTGGTGACGCCTCTTTTGTATTAGGAATTCAAATACGCCGAGATCGTTCTCGGGGTATTCTTGGATTATCACAAAAGAGCTATATCGATAAAGTACTCAAAAGATTTGGCATGCAAGATTGTAGACCAGGTGATACCCCTGTTGCTAAAGGAGACAAATTCAGTCTTAGACAATGCCCTAAAAGTAGCCTTGAAATTCAGGAAATGAAAAAGATTCCCTATGCATCAGTTGTAGGGAGTCTAATGTATCTTCAGGTATGTACGCGTCCAGATATTGCGTACATTGTTGGGATGTTAGGCAGATATTTAAGCAACCCTGGTATGGACCATTGGATAGCAGCCAAGAGGGTTATGAGGTATTTTCAGAGAACAAAATATTTCATGCTCACATACAGGAAATCTGTTAGGCTATTTTTAGCCTATGTTATGGATCCGATTTATGTGCATTCTTAGCTGTGTTGGGACGGAATTACGCTTGTTTTCTATGTTTTCAGGTTCTTTGGAGTAAAAGAGGTCTCGGGTGCAGAAATTCATTGAAAGACGTGCTGAGCCGAAGAAAAACTCAAAAATTGAGTTTTTCTATATCTGGCCGCGGCGATGAAGAGGCTCGCCGCGGCGAGATACGAGAAACAGAGAGAGGCTTAAATTGGCACATTCTCGCCGCGGCGAGAGGAAGCATGGCCGCGGCGAGATCCCGTACGGACCAGGGGTATTTTCGTCCATCGAACCCTAAATTTCAAGTATAAATAGAAAACTGCGATTGGAAGTCAGGGAGAGCGATTGGGAACCCTAAAACACAGCTGAGAGCGGCAGGAAGAGCATAGAGATTCAAGTGAAGATCCAGAATTCATCCTCAAACAGTTCTTTTCTTTATTCCTCTTTAATTTATTTATGTTGAATATTGCTATAGGAATGGTTATGGATTTGTTTCTGAACTAAATTTCCCATTTAGGGAGGATGATGATTGTTGTTTAATGTTTTCCTAGTTAATGTTTAATTACCATTCCTCAATTCTTGTGTGTGTGAAATTATCTTAATTTGTGTTTAATTTCATGTTTAAGATTGATCACCTTGTGCATGCTCTATGATCTCAATTCAAAATCTGAAAAGTGAGAATTGAGAATGCTAAAATTAAGATAATCGATGTTCTATGTGAAACGAAAGTATTTACATGACTTATGTGACGAGTAGATTATTGCTTAATGCTGATTTCATGTTAGTTTGATTAAGGAATTAATTAGATAACATGTGATTTAGAATCTAGAAGATCTGAAAGGAGCTAGGTTATTTTATAATCTGTCATTCACCCCAAGAATAGGATAGTAATTAATCATTAACAATTTGGGTAAACAACAACAGGATTCTCCTCCCTATTGTCTCATCTTGCTCAACTTTAAACCGTGTTATTAAGTTTTACGAATTTCTTTCAAATTTTACTGTTTTTAAACTGTAATTGCTTTTGATTTACCGAATAGAATCATAAGTATAATTTAGTGGTACTTAATCCAATTCCCTGTGGGATCGACCTCACCTGTGTGAGATTTACTACTTGATTGCGTATACTTGCGTAGTGTTTAAAAATATAGCAACAAGTTTTTGGCGCCGTTGCCGGGGAATTGTTTAAAGATTAATATTACAAAAAAAAATTATACTAACTTCTACTTTGGTATATTTTCTCTTGCTGATTTTTCTAACCTTTTTCTTGCAATATTTTCTTTATTTATTTCAGGAATCCTAAGTGCATGCGCCGTCAAGGACAATCAGTCATATTACCAGTTGATCCTGAAATTGAGAAAACTTGCAGGAAGAATCGAAAGAACAAGAGGCAAGAAAGAGTTTCAGCAACTGCTGAAACATCAGAAATCATGGCTGCCAATGTGAACAATAATGTTGGGAACAATGGGCGTAATAATGGTAATAATGGTGGCGCTGTGGAAGATCAAGCTAATGGCCGTAGCTTGAGAGATTACATTCTCCCTACTCTGACGGGAGTGCAGTCATGTATTAGGCCACCGGCAGTGGAGGCAAACAACTTCGAGATCAAACCTGCCATCCTTCAAATGGTGCAGTCTTCAGTTCAGTTTGGTGGTCTCCCTTCTGAAGATCCTAATTTGCATCTCTCTAACTTCATGGAACTTTGTGAAACTTTTAAAGTTAATGGAGTTAGCGACGATGCCATTAGATTGAGGTTGTTTCCATTCTCTCTCAGAGAACGAGCCAAGAGTTGGTTGAATTCTTTGCCACCGAATTCTATTGCTACATGGAATGATCTGGCAACAAAATTCTTGTCAAAGTTCTTTCCTCCAGCGAAGTCTGCAAAGCTAAGAGGAGAAATTAATAATTTTTGCCAACAAGATAATGAATCTCTCCATGAGGCTTGGGAGAGGTTTAAAGATCTGATCAGGAGGTGTCCCCATCATGGTATAGAAAAGTGGATGCTGGTTCACAACTTCTACAACGGGTTGGTTGGTAATACTAGAACTCTAATAGATGCAGCAGCTGGCGGAGCTTTTATGAGAAAGAGTGCTAATGAGGCATATGATCTATTGGAGGAGATGGCTCTAAACAACCAAGAAGTGGCCAACCGAAAGGAGTCAATCCAAGAAAGTAGCCGGTGTGCTAGAAGTCGATGCCATCACAAAGTTAACGGCTCGAGTTGAGGCATTGACTAAAATCATTGCAGGGCAAGCTAACCAAGCCCAAATTGTTTGTGAGTTATGTGGAGGAAGTCATCACTTTTCGGAGTGCCAAGCGGATGTGGATGATTTGCCAATGGATGAAGCTAAGGCCATTGGGAATTTTTCACGAACAACAACAACAACAATTATGGGTTCAACCGTAATAACAACCGAAGAAATAGTGGGTTCTATCAACAAAGAAATCGTAACCAACAGTTTAATCAAGAACAATCCTGCGGTGGAAGTTCTAGTTTGCGGACGCATTTATCGCTCCAATTCATGACCGAAACTAGATCTTCAATTAAAGACCCGCGGACTCGGATGGGCCAGCTAGCAACTCAGGTAGCAACCCGCCCTCAAGGAAATTTGCCTAGCACCACTGAAGTTAATCCTAAAGAAAACTGCAAGGCAATTACCCTGAGGAGCGGTAAGAAGTATAATGGGCCTGAGTTACCACAACCAGTTGAGGTAGATGTAGAAATAAATGCTCAACCAGTGCCAACACCAACACCGACAGCAGAGAAGGCTACTGATAGCCCAGCACCACCACAACAGTCTCCACCGATTAGTATTGATCATCATGTAAAGATACCCTATCCTCAGAGGCTGAGAAAGTCAAGCTTAGACAAGCAGTTCGCCAAGTTTCTAGAAGTCTTCAAAAGACTTCACATTAACATTCCTTTTGCTGAAGCTCTAGAGCAGATGCCAAGTTATGTGAAGTTTATGAAGGAAATTTTGTCAAAGAAGAGGAAGATGGAAGACTATGAGACAGTGGCTCTAACCGAAGAGTGTAGCGCTATTCTACGAAGAAACTCCTCCAAAACTCGAGAGATCCAGGGAGCTTCACTATTCCTTGTACTATTGGTAAAATTGAAGGGATAAATGCACTATGTGATTTGGGAGCCGTATTAACTTAATGCCCTTGTCGTTGTTCAAAAGATTGCGGCTAGGTGAAGCAAAGCCAACTACCGTAACTCTTCAATTGCGTATCGATCGCTAGCTCACCCTAGAGGAGTCATTGAGGATGTGTTAGTAAAGGTGGACAAGTTCATCTTTCCAGCGGATTTCATTGTTCTGGATATGGAAGAAGACAGTAATGTTCCTATCATCCTGGGGAGACCTTTCTTGGCAACAGGGAAAGCACTAATTGATGTTCAGAAAGGAGAGTTAAAGCTAAGGGTACAAGGAGATGAAGTTGTATTTAATGTACTCAAAGCAATGACCTATCCTACAGCTAGTGACAACTGTTTTGCAATTGATGTGGTGGACCAGTTGGTGGAGACAAAGACACATGCTGAAGATCCTCTTAATCTGACTTTGGTACAAGAAGAGGTGGTAGAACAAGATGGTAAGGAAGCTTATGAATATGCTATGTGGCTCGATTCTTATGGACCGCTGAATAGAAAATATTATGAAGAGTTAGGAGTCATACCAACAAAGCCTACCCCATCTACTGAAAAGCCTCCTCAACTAGAGTTAAAAGTCCTACCAGAGCATCTCAGGTATGAATATTTGGGAGAGAATAAGACACTTCCTGTTATTGTGGCTTCTTCCCTATCTTCTGTAGAGACAGATAAGCTATTACGGGTTTTAAGGAAGCATTCAAAAGCCATTGGATGGACTTTAGCAGATATTAAAGGGATCAGCCCTTCAACTGTAATGCATAGAATCTTAATGGAGGAAGGAGTGAAGCCAACCATTGATGCACAACGTAGATTAAATCCACCAATGAAGGAGGTTGTCAGAAAAGAAGTCTTGAAGTGGTTAGATGCAGGGGTAGCGTATCCTATTTCAGACAGTAAATGGGTGAGCCCTGTCCAAGTGGTCCCAAAGAAAGGAGGGATGACGGTGGTGAAGAATGAGAAGAATGAACTCATCCCAACCAGAACTGTCACGGGATGGAGAATTTGCATTGACTACCGAAAACTCAACAAGGCCACAAGAAAAGATCACTTTCCACTCCCATTCATTGATCAGATGTTAGACAAGTTGGCAGGACAAGAGTACTATTGTTTCCTTGATGGGTACTCAGGGTATCACCAAATAGCTATAGCACCGGAGGATCAAGAGAAAACAACATTCACATGTCCATATGGTACTTTTGCTTTTCGACGAATGCCATTTGGGCTATGTAATGCTCCAGCAACATTTCAGAGGTGTATGATGGCTATATTTTCAGATTTAATAGAAACGTGCATCGAGGTGTTCATGGATGATTTTTCAGTGTTTGGCTCATCGTTTGACCAATGTCTGAGTAACTTGGAGTTGGTTTTAGCAAGATGTGAAGACTCTAATTTGGTGCTGAACTGGGAAAAGTGCCATTTCATGGTTACAGAAGGAATAGTGCTGGGACATAAAATCTCAAAAGAAGGTATTGAGGTTGACAGAGCCAAAGTATCTACAATTGAGAACTTGCCTCCTCCAATTTCAGTGAAGGGAGTTCGAAGCTTTTTGGGTCATGCCGGGTTTTATAGAAGATTTATCAAAGATTTCTCCAAAGTGGCCAAACCGCTATCCAATCTTCTTGCTAGTGGAGTTCCTTTTGAATTTGGGAGAGACTGTCTTGAAGCATTCCAAATTCTCAAGGAGAAGTTAATCTCAGCACCGATTGTGACTACACCAAACTGGGAATTACCTTTTGAAATCATGTGCGATGCAAGTGATTATGCTATTGGAGCAGTCTTGGGACAACGGGTTGACAAGGTATTCAGAACCATTTATTATGCAAGCAAAACCTTGAATGATGCCCAACTAAACTACGCTACTACGAAAAAGAGATGCCGGCCATAGTATTTGCATGTGACAAATTTCGACCCTACTTAATTGGTAATAAAGTGATAGTGTATACGAGACCATTCAAAGAATCAAGTACTTGATGACTAAGAAGGATGCCAAACCACGACTGATTCGATGGGTTCTTCTTTTGCAAGAATTTGATCTAGACATAAAAGACAAGAAGGGTACTGAGAACTTGGTAGCAGATCACTTGTCAAGACTAGAGCTGGAAGAAAGTCAGAATGCAAAAGAGGTACAAATAAATGAACAATTTCCCGATGAACAACTCTTTAGTGTGAGGGAAAGTCTGATGGTACCATGGTATGCTGATTATGTTAACTTCTTGGCTGCCAATATCACTCCTCCTGAGCTATCTCGTCAACAACTAAAGAAGTTCTTTTCTGAGGTGAAACATTATTATTGGGAAGAGCCAATCCTCTACAAGCACTGTGCAGATCAGATAATAAGAAGGTGTGTGCCTGAAGAGGAGATGTATTCTATTCTTAATCACTGTCATGCTTTACCATGTGGGGGACACTTCAGTGGAACTAGAACACCGCCAAGGTGTTGCAAAGTGGATTCTTTTGGCCAACACTTTTCAAGGACGCTAGTACTTTTGTGAAGGCATGTGATCGTTGTCAGCGTACAGGAAACATCTCAAGGAGAAACGAAATGCCTTTGACAGGAATCTTGGAAGTTGAATTGTTTGATGTATGGGGGATAGATTTTATGGGTCCTTTTCCTTCATCGTTTAGCAATTTATACATCCTATTAGCTGTGGATTATGTGTCAAAATGGGTGGAAGCTGCAGCCACACCAGCTAATGATGGTAAAACAGTCCTTCGGTTCCTTCAAAAGAACATATTCACTCGGTTTGGAACTCCCCGAGCAATCATAAGCGATGAAGGGAGTCACTTTTGCAACAAACAATTCGAAGCACTCCTTTCGAGATATGGTGTTCGTCATAGAACAGCTCTACCTTATCATCCGCAAAGTAATTGCCAAGCTGAGATTTCTAACCGGGAAATAAAGATGATTCTGGAGAAAACGGTGCAGAGATCAAGGAAAGATTGGTCAAGAAAGTTGGATGACGCATTGTGGGCTTATAGAACAGCGTTCAAGACACCAATCGGGATGTCACCATATCGGTTGGTGTTTGGAAAGGCTTGTCATCTACCGGTAGAGCTAGAACACAAGGCGTATTGGGCGATGAAAACTCTGAACATGGACTTAAAAGCTGCTGGGCAGAAAAGACTACTACAGTTGGATGAGTTGGAAGAATTTCGAAATGAAGCATATGAGAACGCCAAGATTTACAAGGAAAGAACTAAGAGATGGCATGACAGAAATCTAGTCAGAAAAGAGTTTCAACCTGGTCAACAAGTTCTACTCTTTAACTCAAGGCTAAAGTTGTTTCCTGGTAAATTAAAATCAAGGTGGTCAGGGCCATTTACGGTGATCAAAGTGTTTCCCTACGGAGCAGTGGAACTAAAAGGTGAAAGTCCTAATACTTTCAAGGTGAATGGACAACGATTAAAGCTCTACTTGGGGGGTCAATTTGATCAAACCAAGTCCGCCATGATTCTGGCGCCACTTTAAAGATCTCGATCAACGTCTAGCTGAGCGACGATAAAGTTAGCGCTAATTGGGAGGCAACCCAAGTTTTCTTTTGATTTAGTTGAACTCTCTTTAAGTTTACTTTTATTTTTCTTGATGTTCATTCTGTTTCGTTACTGGAAAAAAAAAAAAAAAAAAAATTTGGTTTTTGGTCGGTGGCCGCGGCCATGAAATGTCTCGGCCGCGCCGAATTGTTTTTACGTAAAAGAGCTTAATTTCGAGATTTCTCGCCGCGGCGAGGGGACGTACCGCCGCGGCGAGATTGGACCTACAGAAACATCTTCAAATTCACGGATTCTCGCCGCGGCGAGGCTACATACCGCCGCGGCGAGAATGGTCAGATTACCCTTTTTAAACCCCAATTCCCTAACATTTCAAATCAAACCCCACACTCAAACCCTAACTTCTCCCAGCCGAAAACACCATTCCTCACCATTTTTTCTTCATCTAATCCCATTCAAACTCCTTTTTCATCAAATCTAACCATAAACTTTCATCAACAATCATCCTAAACCCTTATTTCTCTCATCTAACACTCTTTTCCTCTAAAAATTCATTCCAAAATCCCTAAACCTCACCCAAATTTCAGAAAAAAACACTATTCATCTTCTTCTTCCCTAAAGCTTCAAGGTTCTCATCAATGGAGGTTGACTAAAGAGTGATTTTCATTGAGGTATTGATTCTAAGACTTCCATTCCAATTTTTATTGAAAAATTTGTGAATTTGTTGGATAGTTTTGAATTATTTGGTGGATATTTGGGATTTTTGCTATATACATTGTTGAAATTGATTGTGTGAATAGAATTGGGTTAAATTGAAAGGGATTTTAATCCCGGGAAGTCAATTTTTAAGGGGAAGTGCTGTCAAAATTTTGAAAAATCTTGAAAGTTAGAAAAAATTTGGGAGTTATGGGTCCAAAGAGGTCAAGGGTTAATGAAGAGGGAGCTTCATCATCCAACCCATCTAGGGGACGCCCTAACCTTGATAGAGTTAGGTTTGCCAACGTGGAGGCTCAAGAGAGGTTTTTAAAATTGAAAGATAGGGCGTTCATTGAAGATAGAGGGATAGACATAGTCAACCTAAGCCAAACTGCCAATATTCCCCCTGCTTTTGCATCTATTAGGGATCAAATCCTACAGAGGCAGTGGACTAAGTTCGTCGATGTCACTGAGCGTGGTAATCAAACTCTAGCTTTGGAATTTTTAGCCAACTGGCCTGAAAGAGAAGAGGGCAAAGTTAGAGTTAGGGGGGTTAGAGTGCCTGCTACCGTAGAAGCTATTCATGCCCTTTATGATCTCCAAACTTTCACTTATGAAGAACAACAATTGAAACAACAATTCTATGAGAGAAGTACGAATTATGTGGATATGGCTGAGACTCTAGGGTATCCTGGCCTTAGGTTCCATGAGCTTAGTGGAGTACCATACCAATTGTACCGATGTGAACTCAACCCAGTGGCCAAGGCTTGGCTTTACTTTGTTAGTGCAAGGATGCTCCCCAACAAGCATTTTTCTGATGCTCAAATGGACAGACTTAAATGGGTTTACGGTATTATGAAAGGGTATAATTTGAATGTGGGGGATATTGTTCGAACAACCTTTGATATTATGGTTGAGGGATCTTCCGGTGGAGGACTAGGGTTGGCTGGAATAATTACTGACCTCTGTGAGAAACATGGAGTACCACAGTACTCGTATGATACAAAGGTACCGCCCCAGCGCCCTATTACTTTGGCGACTGTTCTGCGCTTCAAACCTCCTCATCCTCATGGTCAACCGCCAGTTCAAGGAGGTCCTCCGGCAAGAGAAGAAGAGGAACGTGAGGACATCGAACCACCACGTCTTGTCGGGCCTCTTGACCCTGCCATGCAGTACACTCACAATCAGCTGAATTATCTGATTCAGCAGAACATTCATATGCAAAATTACATGGCCCAGAGGAGTATCTTCGATGAGCAGCAGGTGGCTCAATTGAACACCCTTGTCACGAGGATGAACATCGGTGTGGATGATCCAAACTATTTTCCCATGCCACCCCGTTTCAACCCGTATGACCAGCCACCGCCGCCAAACCCCTTTTAAGGGGCTCAGGTAAGTTTCTCTCACCCTGGTTTATTTTCACACATTGGGGACAATGTGTATTTTAGTTTGGGGGGGGGGGAAACTTAATTTATTTTTTCGCGCTTATTTGTTTTAGTTTAGTTTTTTTAGTCTTGCGTGATAGCTAAATTGAAAAATGGATTGAATTGTTGTTATTCACTTGTGCAATGGATTGAAACATAACTGTGTGCTTGACTTGCAACTGTTTGAATTAAATTGGATGTGTGCTAGGAAGTGATTCATGTAGGTTTAAAACATTTGCTATTCTCACATATCACTTGTGTTCTATTTGGATTGTGGAATGATTGATTGAACATGGAATAGAATTTGTTTGACATACTCTCTTGAAGCGAAATCCTTGATGATTTTTGTTTGGAAAATGATTTAGGCAAATTTTCTTTGGATCGATTGAGCCTTTCAAGCCTACCTGAAAAAAAAATTTCCTTAGTGTACCCAAAGTTGAGCCTTAGCCTGTTTTAAAATTTTTTCACCACTTCACGGAGCTGAATTCGTTATTCTAAACTCTTTTCACCCTGAACATATTTTGTTATGCCATGAGCCTTGAAGCAAGTTTGGGGGGGGAATAAGTGCTGTAAGTGAAAAAAAATATAAAGTGTAGGAATGAGAGATTGAAAAAAAATAATAAGAATATTGTGTGTTGTGCCTATGAAAAAAAAGAAAAAAAATGTGTCTGCTTTAAGAAAAAAAAAGTTAAGAAAATTATGAGGTGCACACACAAGAAACAAATTGCAATCTCTTATTTCTGTTTTTGGGATATATGGAAAGAAAGCAAAATAAATGTCTAGGCTTGCTTGGTTAATAGTGCTTATGGTATAGTATAGCCTAAATGACTTCTCATCTACCCATGTACCTAAGCCATGTGATTTTAACCGAAAAAGACCTATTGATTCCAGGTAGAAATTTGTCAACATTAGTGGAGAGAGGTATGTCATTCAAACTTATTGATCATGTGTTAGTGGGATGTTGGAAAGTTAGAACAGTTGTGATATTGATGGGAATTGCGATGCTTTATGTTTGTATGAATTACTTACTTGTAAACTGCACATTCAACTTAGTTCTTAGAGTTGGCAAGTTGAAATTCTGGTTATTGAGGGATTGAAGTTGTGCAGGTGGTGGTAACAATTTAATTGTTGGAAAGTTCAGCTATCATTTTTAGTTCTTTAGTTTAGTCTTAGTTTACTCGGGGACGAGTAAAGAGTCAGTTTGGGGGAGTTTGTTAG
Organism: Cannabis sativa; assembly: GCF_029168945.1. Classification (NCBI taxonomy): domain Eukaryota; kingdom Viridiplantae; phylum Streptophyta; class Magnoliopsida; order Rosales; family Cannabaceae; genus Cannabis; species Cannabis sativa. The sequence continues at coordinate 1,877,258 of NC_083607.1, read as the reverse complement.
GCTATTTTTAGCCTATGTTATGGATCCGATTTATGTGCATTCTTAGCTGTGTTGGGACGGAATTACGCTTGTTTTCTATGTTTTCAGGTTCTTTGGAGTAAAAGAGGTCTCGGGTGCAGAAATTCATTGAAAGACGTGCTGAGCCGAAGAAAAACTCAAAAATTGAGTTTTTCTATATCTGGCCGCGGCGATGAAGAGGCTCGCCGCGGCGAGATACGAGAAACAGAGAGAGGCTGAAATTGGCACATTCTCGCCGCGGCGAGAGGAAGCATGGCCGCGGCGAGATCCCGTACGGACCGGGGGTATTTTCGTCCATCGAACCCTAAATTTCAAGTATAAATAGAAAACTGCGATTGGAAGTCAGGGAGAGCGATTGGGAACCCTAAAACACAGCTGAGAGCGGCAGGAAGAGCATAGAGATTCAAGTGAAGATCCAGAATTCATCCTCAAACAGTTCTTTTCTTTATTCCTCTTTAATTTATTTATGTTGAATATTGCTATAGGAATGGTTATGGATTTGTTTCTGAACTAAATTTCCCATTTAGGGAGGATGATGATTGTTGTTTAATGTTTTCCTAGTTAATGTTTAATTACCATTCCTCAATTCTTGTGTGTGTGAAATTATCTTAATTTGTGTTTAATTTCATGTTTAAGATTGATCACCTTGTGCATGCTCTATGATCTCAATTCAAAATCTGAAAAGTGAGAATTGAGAATGCTAAAATTAAGATAATCGATGTTCTATGTGAAACGAAAGTATTTACATGACTTATGTGACGAGTAGATTATTGCTTAATGCTGATTTCATGTTAGTTTGATTAAGGAATTAATTAGATAACATGTGATTTAGAATCTAGAAGATCTGAAAGGAGCTAGGTTATTTTATAATCTGTCATTCACCCCAAGAATAGGATAGTAATTAATCATTAACAATTTGGGTAAACAACAACAGGATTCTCCTCCCTATTGTCTCATCTTGCTCAACTTTAAACTGTGTTATTAAGTTTTCTGAATTTCTTTCAAATTTTACTGTTTTTAAACTGTAATTGCTTTTGATTTACCGAATAGAATCATAAGTATAATTTAGTGGTACTTAATCCAATTCCCTGTGGGATCGACCTCACCTGTGTGAGATTTACTACTTGATTGCGTATACTTGCGTAGTGTTTAAAAATATAGCAACAAAATCAGATCATTTGGAGGTCATAGGGTATTCTGATTCTGATTTCGCTGGATGCCAAGATAGCAGAAGGTCTACATCAGGCTACATTTTATTGTTAGCTGGAGGAGCTATATCCTGGAAAAGTGTCAAATAGACACTTGTAGCTTCTTCCACTATGGCAGCTGAATTCGTAGCGTGTTATGAGGCATCAAATCAGGGAATATGGCTGAGAAACTTTGTCACTAGGCTGCGTATTTTGGAGAATGTTGAAAGACCACTTAAGATATTCTGTGACAATAAATCAAGAAGCCGTATTCCAATAACAATAGGAGCTCATCCAAGTCAAAGCATATTGACATAAAGTTCCTAGTTGTGAAAGAAAGAGTGCAGAGTGGACAGATTTTCATAGAGCATATTGGGACAAACTCCATGATAGCGGATCCGCTCACAAAAGGATTACCACCCAAGGTCTTTCATGAGCACACTGCTCATATGGGTGTAGTATTACTTGAGGATATCATGATTTAGTGGGAGTTTGTATTTTCTTTGCTTTATGTTTGTTTAAGACATTTATGTATTTGGTTATTTTCTGATCAGAAATAAAGTTTTCAGTTTATTCACTCTATTTTGTTATGTTTAAGTTTGACCTCACTTTGGTTTAAGGAGGACCAGTTGGAAATAGGCATGTTCGGTTCACATTGCATGTAATTTCCATGCTACACATCCATGATTGATCTATGTCATTTGGCTATATTTGTATATGTGACCATTGATGGGTTTAGTCATGATTGATATGACAAAAATCGCTTTGATCCTATATGGGTATAGTTGATGGACGAGATTGTTGTAAATACCTTTACATAATAGCAAATTTTGAGCTCATAAGGTTATACATTTATCAGGTAACATATGTTGCCCAAGTGGGAGATTGTTGGATTAAAAATCCTTTGTGGGCACATATGTATAATGTATATGCTATTATAAAGTGTGATACAAAATTAAGTGACCAATTATGTTATGGGTATCAAAAGGGTATTAAAGTGTCATGGAATTAATGTGTAGATACCATAAGTTAATTTATAATTTGTTGAGGGGCCAAATTATAAATACCCAAGAGTTATTCTAAGATGACTCTATAAATAGGTAGTGGTCCCCAAGAAACACTAAGGGTTTCTGTATTCTCTCCTTCCCCATCAGAGAAAATACTCTAGAAAATAGTGTATTCTTGGAAGATCAAAACCTTCTCTGTAATCTCCAACAATGGCTTCAGGTTAGTGCTTCCGCTTATATTTTATCATCTTCTTTAATTTAGCAAAGGCTTTATAGATTTATGATTTAGGGTTTTCTATATTAAAGCACTTTTAGGAATATGTTTGGATCTGTGATTTATATATTTCTTAAGTGTTTTATAAACCCTAACAACAATACTTTCTTAAAGATAAATGCTAAAAGACACCAGTGTTGCCTAACACTATTTACTATTTAGAGGTGTCATATCGCTATTAGTGTGATTAAGTATCACGTCCCACATAATTTAATTTAATAACTATTTTAAAATATTACTAACTAATTACAAGGCCCCACCTCTAGGTGGTGCTAGGCACCTCTGATGCCTTATAATAATGCTCTATATTAAATTGTGGGTCTTAGCTATTGTATATATTTTGTGTTCACATATCATTACTCTATTTATATTATACTAATAATTGATTTAATTATGTATATAAAAATGGCTTTATAGGTGATAGGTTACATAGTAATCTCTCAAGAATGACAATGTTGGTATGGCTATTTGTGGCATTGGTGATAACACAAACATACACAGCCAACCTTGCAAGCATGCTAACCGTACAACAGTTGGAACCGGACATTGGATCACTGCAGAGTAGTAAGGCCATATTTGGGTATTGCACAGGTTCTTATCTCCAAAGGTACTTAGTAGAAGTTTTGAAATACCATCCAAATCAAATTAGGGAATTTCACACACAAGATGAATATGCTCAAGCCCTAAGAACCAAACAAGTTGCTGGTATTTTTCTTCAGATTGCTTTGGCCAAACTCTTCCTTGCCAAAAATTGCAACAAAGACTTCACCATGATTCCACCAACATATAGTATTGGAGGCTTTGGATTTGTAAGTTCATAATATATATTTTTATATATATCTGATCTTGAAAATTTTAGGTAGGACACCACTTTTACTCCTTTATATTTTCGAATTATATTTTAATATTTTTTTAAAATGATAACGTATATTATAGTTATAGTAGATATTTTGTCTGTTATTTTTTTAAAAAATGAATAATTTACTATGTGTAAAACGCGTGTCGTTTTATATATGTGTGTATATTTGTGAAGGTCGGCTTAAAGATGAGGCACCAGGGGCCCACGCCCAAGGGCCCCCACCCAGGACCAAAAAATTCTTTAACAAAAAAAGGCCTCAAATCTATTTCTTAAAATCACTATATTTTGTATTTTTACTACTTTTATTAAAAAACTATAATTATTTTCTAAAACAAATACTTAATTTATGTTTTAAGATACTACATTTGATATTTATTAAAAAAAAAATATTTAATTATATCTTTAGAATATTATATTTTAGATTTTTATTATTATATATAGAAAAAAAAAATATAAAATTTTCATATAAAAAAAGTCCCGTTAAATTTTTGGCTCAAGACCCCAATTAGCTTGAGACGGGTCAAATGCTTGTGCTACTAATCACTATTTTAAACTTTATTTTTAACAATATAAATTATTTATAATTTTTTAAAAACTGGTAAAATATATATTATAACTATAATATACAATGTCATATAAAAAAATTCGATAAATTTCTCTATTTGCCAAATATAAAAATCCGCCCCTAATTAAGAATGAAGCAAAGTAACAAAATTGCATATTTATGTTTATTTTGAATATGTTTAGCTTAATCAAAACATAATATATATATATATTTTTCTAATTAAATGTAAATTGGAATTATTACTGCAGGCATTTCCAAAAGAGTCTCCATTACTTCCAAGTATAAATAAGGCATTACTTGAAATTTCTGAAAGTGGAAAGCTATTAGAATTGGAGAACACTATGCTTGAATCTGAGAATTGCTCATTCAATAAAAAAGATAATAATGGCACTAATGATGATGATGAAGATGACAATGGTGATGATGATGAACCTCCTAGCTTAAGCCTCAAGAGTTTTTGGGTACTTTTTTTGATTACAATAGCTACATCAACAATTGCTCTTGTCATTTACATTTTTCACATAACCAAATGTAAGTTTAAATTCCAAGCTCTATGGTATTGGCCACTAATGATGAAATTTATAACCAATCAATCTAGATTGAGTAATAGTATTGTTCATCCTTTTGTTTAAAGTGTACATATATATACACTAATTAATCTAGTAAAATTAATGTAATAATTTTTTAATTCATGTTGTTATTAATTTGGGATTGCTATTTTTGTTTTATATAAACCTTTAGTTTTTTTTTTTTTAATATTATTGTACCATATGGAGTATATTAATAACTTATTACAAAATATGTATATGCAATATGTAAAGTGTAATTTAGTTAGTTAAAATATATATTTGTAATAAAAGATGATATTTATAGTCATAATGTTAGTTTTAGTATAATGGTTAAGTTAGATTACATATAGGATAGAAGTAAGGTTTAAATTCCACCAAGAGCATTTTATTTTTTTCTTTTTAAGTTTACTTTTGTCCTACTACCTTACAAAAAAAAAAATTATGCCCCCTTCACTTTAAATTTTGAGTTCATTTTGGGAAAATTACTTAAGTTTAAGGGTCTACTAATGAAAGGCTAAAAAGAGAAGCTTATGATTTGATTTGTAAAAATCAAAATTTTAAAAACTTATAATTAAAACTGCACAAGCTTCAACACTGCTTAAAATCAAGACTGAAAAATCTCAAGCAACTAAACAATACTGTTTTTCATTAGATTAACCATGGAATAATATAACAAAAAGTGAAATGCTACTTATGGTGCCTAGCATCTTTATGAGGTGTAATATCGCTATTGGTACAATTCAATAATAGGTCACACTTATCTCATAGCAGTACTAGGTACATTGATGTCCCATAGCAATGCTCTAACAAAAGCTGGACGTACTCGGCTATCATATTTTCAGCACATAAATAGCTACAATGCCAATTTTAGGAGGCTTTGGATTTGTAAATTCATAATATATCTTTTCTCGAAAATTTTAGGTAGAGACACCACTTTTATTCCTTTCGTAAGAATTTTTTCGATTTTTAGTAGTTTTTTTATATGACAACGTATATTATAGTTATAATAGGTATTTTTTTCACTATTTCTAAAACATTCTAAACAATTTACCATGTGTAAAATATATTCTAATAGTCAGTATTCTGTCTGATGGCGTCTTAAGTTATTTGGAGGCCTTAGGCCAAAAAATTTAATTGAACTTTTTTTATATGAATTTTGAAAATATGATTAGGTTTTTTTTTTCTTAGTAAAATATTGATTGTAGTATCTTAAAAAAAATAAATTAGATATTTTTTTAGAAAATAGTTATATTTTTTAATAAATAATAGTAAAAATACAAAATATGGTATTTTTAAAACATAAATTAATAATAGTATTTATACATTGAGATTTAACAATTTATCCACCAAAAGTGGCGGCCGGAGCTACAACCACCATAACCACCACCTATAAGCTCAGTTTACCCTTAAACACCAAACAAAAAACGATCAAACTCTAGGGATATGTTTTTGGGTATAAAAAATGCAAGATTTTTTTTTTTTTTTAAAAAAAAAAAAAAAGTGGGTAAAAATGGATGAAAATGAAGAAATTGGGGGAAGAAAGGGGTGGTTGGGCGAGGGTTTCATGGGTTTGAGAGGAAGAAGGGTTGTTGGCTATTTTAGGGTTTAAGGAAGACGATAGCTGGAGATGGTTATATAAAGACATATGGAGTCGGTTATTACAAAATAACCGATGCCATATGTATTTTTTATTAATATTAAAAAATCACCTACGAAGTCGGTTATTACAAAGTAACCAACTCCGTAGTATTTTTTTTATTAAGATAAAAAAAATTATTACCTATGGAGCCAATTATTACAAAATAACCGACTCTATAAGTAATTTTATTAAAATTTTATTAATTTGTTGAAAAAACCCGCTTCTAAAAGTTTATTTTGTAGTAGTGTGACTCTTTAGTAAAATTAATGAAATAATTATTTAATTCATGATGTTATTAATTTGGAATTTATTTTCACTTATGTAAACTTTTTTTAGGGATATTTATATCTTTTCAATGTTAAACTTTTATATTCAATTTTTTTTTTCGGTATTAATACATTTTTTTTTTTTGAAAGAAGCGTTCATATCATAAATAAAATCAAACGTTAGACCTCTCGGTCGTTACATAGTATATTGTCAGGTAAAGAGGACACCGGGATAGTCCCAAACACCTGATGAGCAAACGCCCATCTAGTCACATTATGAGCGGCAAAATTACAAGTTCTAGGAATATAAGAGAAATTACAACTAATAAAAGAAGGAGAAGATTTAGTACAAAATGAGACATAGTTTTCAAGAGCCCAATGAGACTCCATTCCATTAAGCGCATTGATAACCATCCTCGAATCATTCTCCACAATAGCAAATTTAGTTCCGATATCCAAAGCAGCCGACACAGCTAAGCAGCAGGCCGCAGCTTCACCGCACAGAGCATCCGAGAAATCTTCCCGAGCCGTCTGAATTCTAATCACCTTGCCAAAATGATCTCTTGCAACAACAGCGATGCACAGACTATTTAGGCCCACCTTCACATCACAGTTCAGCTTAATCCAATCCAGAGGAGGAGGGGACCAAGCTTCCGTTAGATTTGGAGTTGGACTAGGCAGCAAAGAAGCATGAGAATCTGCATAAGAATTACAAATATTGTCAATACATTTTTTTATATCAGGTGAACAGTTATTATGGACCTTCTCGTTTCGCACTCTCCAGATAGTATCCACAACAATCGAGGCATATAGGAAAACCGCATTAGCGTCGATGCCTTTTTTGTTTAGCTCCCAGATAAACTTGACCCAATCCCAAACACGGATGCCAGTATCGCACACTGGGAAAATTCCCCAGGGAGAGGAGCGCCAAAGATGAAAAGCCACATCACAGAACAGGAAAAGATGTTCAAGAGATTCCTCCCCCTGTCCACATAAGGGGCAAGTAATATCTTCTATGTGGAAACGTTTCCCAATCACCGCTCTAGCAGGGAGAGCACTTGACAGGATACTCCACCACAGAACCTTGTGACGCTCTAAAATTTTGCTATTCCATAGCTTGTTCCAGAGCTTCGGGGCAACTTCACGATGACGAGCTCTTTCCAAAGCTTGAGCCAGATACGCCGATTTAGTCGAGAAGCACCCCTTACTTTCTAGCGTCCAAATCCATCTATCATTCCCATTTCCAGAGGGATGGCCCCCTTTAAGTATGTCCGAGACCGATTCTCGGTCAAAGTTATCACACAGCTTTTGAATATCCCACTGCCCATTATTTAACAGAAGTTCAGCCACACAGTTGAGGTTGGGAGAAGTTCCCTCAATAGGTTTCGGATGGAAGCCTTTCCGAAGAGGAATCCAGGGATCTCCCCAGATCTTAGTATTCTGACCATTAGCAACCAACTTACAAGCACCTTTTTTCAAAATGGAATTCGCCTTCACAACACTTTTCCAAAACCAAGAATCTGAATCTTTGTACCTGCAACTAAAGAGATCTTTTCCTTTGAGGTATTTAGCTATTAGAACTCTACAGCAAAGAGATTGGCATCCATTGAGAATATTCCATCCCCATTTAGCAAGGAAGGCCTGATTCATCTCCTTGGTTTTCCGGAAACCAAGCCCACCCAGGGATTTAGGGAGACAAAGTTTGTCCCAAGCCTTTAGATGGAGCCCATAATTTCCTTTCTCAAAACCCCACCAAAAATCTCTGACCAGGCCATCAATTTTGTTTACCATGCGAGTAGAGAGTCTCGACGTTTGCATCGCATACATTGGCATTGACAAGCCTACTGACTTTATCAGAGTAGCTCGACCTGCTTTTGATAGAGTTTTTGCCTTCCATCCCTGGAGCTTTGTCGTGAGGTTATCAAGGATAAAATTAAAGTCAGCATCCTTCTGCCTAGATCTAAAAAGGGGCAGGCCCAGATATTTGATGCAGCCTTCAGGAGAATCAATTCCCAAAGCTTCTTTAATTTCTTCACGCAAGTTCACGGGGGTATTTTTACTAAAGAAAACAGATGATTTGAGCTTATTCACCTGTTGACCTGACCACAAGCAGAAATTCTCTAAACATCTCCAGAAACCATTCACCTCACGTAAATTAGCTCGACCAACCAGAATTAGATCATCCGCAAAGAAAATGTGAGACAGGACCGGCCCCCCCTACTAAGTTGGATTCCCTTAATGGACCCCTGATCAAGGGCTTCGTGGAATAGTCTAGAAAGAACTTCAGCCGCCCAAATGAAGAGATAAGGGAAGAGGGGGTCACCTTGCCGAAGACCATAAGAAGGGTTGATTCGCCCAACCTGCCCTCCATTGAGGCAGATATTTAGCGATGAAGTAGTGATACACTTAGTAATCCACAAACGAAATTTCTGGGGAACTCCATAGCAATCTAATACATGATCAATAAATTGCCAGCTCAACTTATCATACGCTTTGACCAGGTCAATTTTAATAGCAAAAAACCCCTCCTTGCCTTTCTTCCTGTTGAAAGAGTGAATGATCTCCTGGACTATAACATTGTTATCATGGATGTTCCGACCCGGTACAAAAGCAGCTTGGGTTGGGCAAATAATGGAGGGGAGAATAGGTTTTATCCTGTTTGCTATAATCTTAGAGATTACTTTGTATACCACATTACACAGAGAGATTGGCCTAAAATGGTTGGTACAGGTAGGGTTTTTGACTTTAGGAATAAGGACAACATTGGTGGCATTGATTCCTCTATGCATGTTTCCAGAGATAAAAAAGTCGGATACCGCATCACAAAAGTCCGCTCCAACCGACTCCCAATAATGTTTGTAAAACAGGACAGACATCCCATCAGGACCCGGGGCCTTGTTGTTATTCATTGCAAACAGAACTCTTTTGATGTCATCAGCACTAGGACAGCAAACAAGGGCCTCCGATTCTTCCTGAGAAATTTTCTGAGGAAAAAACTTGGCACAATTGTAATCCACGCCATTATCAGAAGCAGCGAAGATACCCTTAAAAAACTCAATAAATTCTTTCCCAATAGCGCCCCGACCGGAGATCCAGACATTATCTTTGTTTAAGATACTCTCAATGGCATTCCTTCTCCCTTTAATAGCAGCCGTAAGAAAGAAAACTTAGAGCATTTATCACCATCCTTGAGCCAAGACACCCTGGCTCTTTGCTTCCAGTAGATCGCTTTTCTTTCTAACGTCTCATTCAGAGCACGACGGATGTCACATTCCTGGTTCCAGTCCCGAGACCCAGCCGGGAGGCTCTGAAGGGAGTTGAGCTTCAGTTCAAGATCTTTTATGATCACATCCAACTTACCGTATTGGGATCGGTTCCAACTGAGGAGGGCCACTCTAGTGGCACCAACCTTTTTGAACAAACGGGCAGGAGCCCAATTATGGTTGATCGATTTCCAGGCATGAGCTACTACTAGCTTACTTCGACCATCACGGGTCCAACCTTCTTCGAACTTAAAACATCTCTTAAATTTGGGTTCCAAACCTCCAGAGAGGAGGCAAAGCGGCCTATGGTCCGAATTGCTAGTTTGGGCAGTACAGAGAATAGCCCTGGGGAATAAGTTAATCCAAGCCCCATTTACTATGCCTTTATCCAGCGCAGACTTGACATGGTGCCTCCCCGACCGATGATTGTCCCAAGTGAGATTTTCCCCTTGGATAGGCAAATTGATAAGCCCTCTACTCTCAATCAGATTAGAAATAACTGGAATAAAGGGATCCCGGCCAGAGGAGCCTTCACGCTCACAATCACAAAGGACAAAATTTGTATCACCCAAAATAAGCCAGGGCCCACCGAATCTATCTCCAATAGTCAGAAACTCAGACCAGAACTTTTTCTTTGCATGCATGTAGGGGGGACCATAAACACAAGATAGGAGCCACGGGAAAGAGGGGGGGTCCGAGTAGACAATCCCCGAAATATGATTCCGCGAACAAGAGATACATTCAAAATTAAAACCCGATTTCTAAGCCAGAATAATACCTCCCGCATTGCCAATAGAAGGAACACAAATATTGAAATAAAAGTGTAAAGACTTAAGAGTACGTACCAGAGGATCAGCATCCACTTTGAGCTCAAAAAGGAAAACAAAATCCGGAGAGCGGGAAAATATCAGGGACTTCAATTCCCGAACTGTAGAGGTCTGCCCCAACCCTCTACAGTTCCAAGCAATACCTCTCATGGCTCCTGTGGAGGAGATTCGACATTCTCCTCCACAGGGTTGTGGGAGTAAGAGGACCCACTGGAAACAGAGTCATTGATCACAAATGAACCAACCAGGGCATTCTTCAAAATTCCGGAGTAGCTCGGGGAGCTAGAGCTATCCTCATATGGGTCATCAATCTCCAAGTCCGATTCAGTAGCTTTGTTTGTAGTGTCCCAAGGAAAGTCACGAACCACATCTGGATACTTGCGAGGAACCTTGTGGGGCCTAGAACACAGAGAGGCGGATGCTTCAAATTTTCTTTTCTTGAAAGGAGTTGTTCTCTCATTAACTTCCGATGAAGCCGGGACCCCAATATCCCCTCCTATTTTCCGTATTTCATACAAGTCGAGGTTCCCAAAGTGCTTGAGGTCATGCAATAAACTTTCTTGAGCATTAAAAAATTGAGTCAACGCTTTTTCTTCATTAGCTTGCTCCATAGCACCATGAGAAGCATTAGGCAAAATGGATGTAGTTTCCATGTGCCCAACATTAGCTTGAGATAAACTATTTGGCCCAATACTATTATTATCATTAGCACCCAAAACAGCCGACCCCATTAACTCACGGCTTGGAGAAGATAACTTTTTAGATTGCATCAAAGTAGGCCCACATGAGAGAGTATTATTATTAATGGGAGGAGGCCCACTAACAATGTTACTCAAATTAGTATGAAGGAGCATTGGGCTAGTATTCTCGTCCACATTATGGGCGGCCAGCCCATTGTTATACACACACGGCCCAATAGCAATAGGCCCAACATCCCTTTTTTTATTTCCAATATTAGTAACATTCAAAGTTTCTTGGCTCAAGAGATTCACACCAATTGTTTCTGCATTTACATTCGGCCCACTTGCAGAAATGGGCTCCATCTGGGCCCGATCCACTAAAGAGACCACACTTTCTTTTCCACATAAATTCAAAATAGGCACACTCATCAATGAACGGTCATTTGTAGCTTCAGTAATAGGCACTTCTATTCCAGGAAACGTTCCAGACTCCTTTTCAAAATGAATAGCTTCAACATTTCCATCTTCACCCGATTTAGAACGGAGAGGTACACCACCCGTTGGTCTCCGCTTGGAAACCCACACAGACCGATGAGAACTGCCAGCGGACAGAGGGCCCCGTTTAGTCACCATCCCTGACCGTCTCGAACCACGAGGAACAATGGAAACCGAGCTCCTGAAACCACCATCGCCATGGCCGATAACGATCTCATTAGACGGACGGCGGAACGGGGGATACAGAGCATATCCAACATGATCACGACTTGGAGAGAATGAATTGGCGCTGGCGAAGACATCCCGATAGGTCGAAGATGTAGATAGCCACGGCCCGAAAAGAGGGAAGGGGGTCCCATTTTCACTGGTAACCAGCTCCGGCGAAGAAATCGTACAACCTCGTCTTTGGTGTCCCAGTCGTCCACAAAAGTAGCAGAAGATGCCTACTTGTTCATATTTAAACTGGAGCCATTTCTTAACTCCCGAATCTAGGTCGAAGAAACAACCTGAAAACAAAGGTGTTTTGTAATCTCTTTCAATCAAAATCTTGAGATATTTGCTCCAAGAGGCAGGGTTGTTCTCTTTCAAATCCACATAGATTACTTTCCCTGCTTTTCCACCTAACAAAAGCCCATTAGCCATAGAAAAATATTCATGAGGAATATTGTGTACCTGAATCCAAAGCCGCATCGTATCGCTCAGCAAAGGGGATTCCGAGGTTGAGGACCAAACTTGGAGAAAGAAAGTGTAGCCACGGATGCACCAAGGGCCATGATCAAGAGCCCAACTCCTATCTTCCTCACGAGCAAAGCTTAGCTCAAAACAGTTAGTGTATTGAGGCCCCTCAACCAGAGCCACCACTGTCACAGGGAATTTCCAAGCTTTGGCCACAAACTCCACTACATTGGCCTCACACACAGCCATGGGGGCCACCACTTTTCCCAACAGACAAAAAGTAGATAGAGCTTTTCGAGAAGATTCGCAAGGAACCAACTTAACCGATGCATCATTAACAGAAAGGCATTTGCCTTTAAGAGGGGGAGTCATAGAAGCATTTACTACCTCCATAAATGCCGACAAATCAAAAGACAAAACCTACCAACTACCAGGGACAAAGACAACGAAAATAAAAGCTTCACACACTCAAACTTACACAACAGAACCAACAGAAATGCCCCAGGGAAAGACAAAAGACTCATCAAGACAAAACAGAAGTTGAGGACAGGAAAAAACAAGCAGATAACCAAATAAAACCCCACAAAGAGACACGAGTAAGAAGAAATAGAACCTCAGCCGTCAAAAAACAATCTAACACGGGGACTCCCAGACAGAAAAACACATACGACACAAAGAAACCCAATAGACAGACACACGAAACCAAGAGAAGCGATCTAATAACTAGAGGTTCTCAGACCAGGAAGAAAAGAAAACAAGTCGGCTAGAGAGAGAGCACAGTAGAAGACCATGCTCTCTTTTCAATACATAATGTTTATTGATACATAATGTTTATATTTTGTTGCAATTACAAACGGTTAACTTTTATTGTTAAAACAATGACATGGAAAACTAGATTGGGTATGATTAGGGTAACCAGTTACCTTATACTTGTACTGTTTTCTCATATTTTTTTTAACTTTTTTTATTTATTTTTTTTCGTAAAATAACTTTTTCGCTAATAATCTATATTTTTATAAATTTATACCTTAAAACCCATAAAAATAAAAATTCCTCCCAAAAAATTGATCTGTAACAACTAGAAGACTTTACAAATTTACGGAAATACTGTTTTTTTTTTTATATATATATTTTTACAAATATTTTTTTCTTACAGGCCATTTTTTTAGGTTGTTCGAAGAAAAGACTATTATTTACACGTTGCGGAAATATAATATAGCATTACAGCAAGATGAAATCAATATTCTTTCTCTACCAATATTTGTAATAAAGGAAAAAAAAAAGTTATGAAAATGTAAAAAAAAAAAAAGTGCAATTTTAGGTACTTAATTTGTGTAATTTCCTCTTTTTTAAATAAAAACTTGAGCCTCTAATGGTAAGTATTTTTTGGAACATAACTTTTTTTTTTTTCATTTAGAAGAGCATCTTTGAAGTATATATGGGCCTAAACTTAGCACCAATTGCAATAGATTTACGGAGTAAGTTGAAAAATACCATTTTTATTAATCAATTAATCAAAGTTACCTCTAATTTTATATTTAATTGAAACATACTTCTTTTTATATGTATTGTATCCAAAATATCCTGACATAAGAGAGTTACATGGAGAGTATCTTGAAGTGACAGGGACAAAATTGATATAATATTTAAAAAAAAAAAAAAGAGGTAAAAAGGATAGACTTTAAAAAAGAGGGTAAAAATAAAAGATGACAATATAAAAAATATATAGAGTGTAATTTCCTCTAGATTCACAACTTGGCACAATGGGGGAAAAGCTAGTGGCTTTGAGAGGGTCATGTTGATTTGGATTATTTGCTAGATATGGTTGAAACTTGACAGTGTTGATATATGCTTCTAGGGTTTCTGGCTATTTGTTTTCTGTGTTATTTTAGTCTAGTTTGATGTTAATTAGTTCTCTTATCTTAGTCCTTTGGATCCCTAGGTTTTCTTTGCTTCATTTGGTCTTGGGCTACGCCTTTGTTTTTTGCTGAAACTTCGTACTTTACTTCATATTTGTTTTTCCTTTAATAAATTTCCTTATTATTTTCTTGTAGTGGTGATCAGAGTTACACATAATTATAATGCAACAAACCACATTCAGCGGTAGAACCTCCTCAAACCAGGGTAGCTCGTCTAATCGAATGACATATTTTGTCAAACTGTAAACTGCAGAATTTTTATCGCGGGGCACATGGAACAAATTTACAAGTTTGTTGTCTAGATTTTCGTTTTCGTTGTATGATATTATAGCATTTATCCTTAACATAAAAAAAAAATGTAGAGTAAATGTTGATTATATACTTGCAATTTTAATTTCTTTTTAAACATATTTGTGACAACTATTATTTATGTGCATATATAATATCAAGCATGGAGTACCATACCAAACCCATATTTAGCTAATAAGTGCAATTGAATGGTAATTAAATAAAATCTTAACATAGAAACTAATAATCCAAATTCTTATGTAATGTCATTTTTTTTACATTTCCAAAATAGAAAAGGATTCAAAGAAAACAATATATTAAAAAGAAAAAAAAAAAAAAAAAAGCATAATTTATGCTATGAATACAATTAATTTTCTCTCCCCCACCAAAGAAATAAAATCCAAAATATTCTAAAAGAAAAAGAAATTACTAATCACATAAAACAATAGTACAAAATGATTAAAAAGAATAATCCCAACCCCATAAAATAAAAAACACATTACTTTTTTTTTTTTGAAATTAATAGAACATGCATGTTCATGACCTATCTTAGATGTCGTCCACGTGTCAAGTTTCCACCCTCCAATAAGAATAAGAATATTTATAGAGAAGTGGGTCCCACAAAAGCATTACAAATTAGAAACACATCATGTGAAGAAAGCGCAAGTTAGCATTATGAGTTTATCATGCACCGTTGACCGAACAATCACCGCCGCCGCTGCCATCTGAGTTTTGGGCAGCGGCGGTGGTGGCGAGTGGTCTCGCCGACGATAGCGCGTTTTGTTGATTATGAATTTCCATCTTCTTTATATTTTGGTGATGATACACTTGCCTTAGTCTCTCAATTTCATTCTTCAATGCCTCTTGATGAGCTAATTAATTAATAATAATTTAAAAATTAATTAATATATAAGATCATATTAATTTCACTCAAATTTAATTTTAATTAAATAGAAAAAATATAAAAAAAAAAAATCAAAGAATTTTAGCATAGTATTTTAAATATTTATATATATGAAAAATTGTCACTTAAAAAACATAAAAAAAATCAAAGAATATTTATGAAGAAAAAATTCACATTTATTCAAAATCTCCTAATTAATTATAGAGATTCAATTTTTATGATAATTACATGCTTATACAAATTATATATAGATTTTATTTTAGCATAGTATTCTTTTTTTTTTTTTTTGAAATGAAAATTAAAATCAAATTGAAGAAAAAATTCACATTTATATACTAAAATCTATCTTAGTAATTAAGTTATATATAGGGATTCAATTTTTATACTAATTTTTGTTTCTTGTTCTCTAAGAAAATTGTAAAGATTATTAAGCAAAATAATTAATAAAATAAATAAAATTAAATTACATACCATCTTTGAAAATGTTATCTTGAGCCAAAGCAGCAATTCGTTGCTTAAGAGCAGTATTATCAACATTAAGAATTAATCTCTGGTGATCCAAAAATGCAACTCTTGGAGATAATGCTGATACCTCTGACTATACAATAATTAATATTTAATTAACACATAATCCTCATTTATTAATTAATTAATTAATAACAATTATTTATTTAATTAATTAATTACCTGTAAGGTTGTGACACTTCGTTCAAGCTCTGAAATGTATTGTAGCTTTCTAACTCTGGACCTTTGTGCAGATTGTCTATTTGCCAATATTCTGAAAATATATAAAATTAATAAATATATTTCATTTAATTTACATATTCTGAAATTATAATTTTAAATATATTTAATTTAATTTAAGAATAATTAAATAAAGTACTATCTTTTTTTAATTTTTTTTTTATATTTTTGAGATTATTTTTTTATATTTTTACGGTATTTTATAAAAATAATAAAAAAAAATAGGTAACAATAAATTAACTATAATATAACATAAAAATACATATTTTATTTAATTAAAATCATAAAAATTATTTAAAATTCTATACAATCATATCTTCATAACTTTTTTATTATTTATTTTTTGTGTATTTGTAAAATAATTCATTTAATTTACATTGTTTTTCTCATGAATATTATTTACAATTTAATTATGATAATTTTTTCTTCCTTTGCACATTTTAAAAAACATATATTTTAAATATTATTAACACAAAAAAATTAAACTAAAAAAAACTATATAAAATCAATCATATTCAAACAAAATTAAGAATAAATCCATGCAATGCAATTACCTTTTTACCCTTTTGGGGTCGAATACAGTATCCCCAGACGAAACAGCATTAGAAGAAGAATTCAACGGCGGCGCGTGCTCATCACCTTCGCTACAACCCTCCTCTTCAACCTCCTCCGGTTCAGATTTCAGCTTCTGTGACAACTTCTCATCATTATTATTACTATCCCTATCGTCAGAATTAGACGTGGAAGGATTAGAACAAACTACTCCGTCACCGGCGCCGGCGCCGGCGCCGGAAAACTCATCGGAAAACATTGACATGAGCTGTTCATCATCTAATTTATCGAAGGAGCTTTGCATCATGATCAATGCAGCAGAATTACGAGTAGAATTGGCATTAAATTCTTCGGTTGTCGTCGATTCGAGAAAGGCGATGGAATCGCTGCTGGCTGACCGGCGGTGGGCTCCTCTACGCGCCGCCGTGAAATCAAGAAACTCGTCGACCCAATAGGGTTGTTGATTGTGAGGATGAAAAGAATTATTGGCCCAATTTTGGGGTATTTTTGGTGGTAATTGTGCCATAATAATAAATTTAATTTATTTTTTTTATTAGTGATTTTCAATTTTTCACACAATTCTCTCTCTATATATGTGTATATATAGGTTTTTTTTTAGAGAGAGAAATATAACAATAAAAACTGTCTAAACAGAAATGGTTTAGGGGATTGGGATGAGAAGAGAAGAAGAAGATATATGATCATATAAATGGTTTTTTTTTAATAAATAAATAAATGGATATGAAGAAATAATAAATAATAAATAATAAATAATAATGTTATGTAAGGTTTTATTTTATTTAATTAATTATGTAATTTATTTATTTATTTTTTTAGGGTATAAAAAAAGGTTTTGGAGGATGAAGAGGGGTGGTGGGTCACATGGGGGTGGGGATTAGAGACAGCTAGCAACAGCTGGTGCCCTAAGAAGGAATTTGGAATTAGAATTTATTATACAAATTTAAATATTTATTATTTATAGAAAACATTTTTTTTTTTAAAAAAAAATACAATACTTTTAATAGGGATTGTATTTTTATTTATTTTAGTATTTGAGAGAATTTTTTAGTCTAATTTTTTTTATAATCGTGTACGTTGTAGTTATTTAAGATATTTTGTAAAATTTTGAGACTTTTGGAAAAATTTAATACGCTTAAAATATTATAGTTCAAACAGTCTATTAGACGTGTGTCTTAAATATTTATAACGTACACGATTGTGAAAAATAATTAAATTATAAAATTCATCTGAATGCCAAAAAAGATAAAGAGTGTATCGGTGCATCTTTTTTAAGGATGAGCATTGTGAAATCACCCAAATATATGTAGCATAATATTTGTAATAAGGGCTGTTTTAGTTTACTCTCTATTTTTTTAGGAATTTTTTTATTTTTATATTTAAAATATATTTTTTTTTTGTATTTTTATGAAATTCCACACAGAAACTCATATAGCAACTAATGGAGCAACTTAAAACGCAATCACAATTTGTATAGCAACCCACATAGAAATTACTGGAGAAACTACCGGAACAACCCAAACCGTAAATTTTAAAAAAATAATAAAAAAAATAGTATGTGAGGTAATTTACCTTTTTTTAAAGAAAAATTCAATTTTATTAACCATTGATTTTCGCTACTAAATAAGGTAACAAATTAATTAGGTCGAATAAACTCCTAATTAAAGTGACCATCAGAATATAATATAGAAGCTCTAACAAAATAATGAGCTACTATATTAGTTGATCGTTTAACAAAGACAATAAAAATATTTACCAATAAAGCAAGCAAATACTTACAGTCATTAATAACTTTTTTCTTTATAGGAGAGGCTTTTTTTTTATAATCGTATACATTGTTAATTATTTAATAAAGTTATAATACTAAAAATAAAGTTTAAATAAATATTTACTATGCTTATAAAAAAAAATGTATGCAATAAAATATATAAATTTTATTTTTGACACACTAAATTATTTTAAATTTTCTCAAAAATTATATGTCCTAATAAAATAACTACAAATTGCATAATAATAATAATAATAAAAAATATATGCTATAAATACTGAAATAAATAAGAATATATATACTAATAGAACGGCCTTTAATTATTACACTGAGGGCCCGTTTGGTACGCAGGATTGGATTGGATTAGACAGGTTAATTTGTCCAATCCAGTGTTTGGGCATGTTAGAAGTCTGGATAACTAATCCAGTTAACCTCATCTGTCTGGTATTATTTATCCCATCCAGCAGGGTGGGATAAATAATCCCATGCAGGTGAGATTTTTTTTTTTATCGTTTTTTTAATTTAAATTTAATTAGAATTTAAAGGAAATAATTATCACACATTTATTTATACATTTTTTTATCAAAAACTTATTCATTAAAATTAGTGAAAATGTATAATTTTGAATTATTATACATAAGTTTTTAAAATTTAGAATATTATTAATTAAATAATAGTTACTTAAATTGATTCTAAAAAAAAAATATGACAATAAAATTATATAAATTTATATAAATATTTTAAAAAATTAATATTTATATTAAATTAGTGTTTAAGATAAACAATTTTATATTATTCAAGTATTTTTATTTTACTATTTTAATTATTTATTAAATAAAAAATATAACAAAATATTTTATTATATATTTATGATATATTCTTAATTATATATGATATATTATTTTTTTTTGCTACGAATTATTTATTTATATTTATTTATTATTATATATTTTAATTTTAATTTATTATTATATGTTTTTATTTAATTTAAGTTTTTTTTTTTTTCTAAAAGGAAATAAAATAAAATAGTCGAGTCCATTCTTAAACCAAACACAGGATTACTTTCAGCATAATCCAATCTTGTCCAGTCCAGTCCAATCCTTTTCAGTCCAATCCAGTCCAATCCTGCGTACCAAACGGACCCTGAATGTACTATAAAATTACCCAATTCTTTATTAGAATTGCTCCTATATATATCCAAAACATAATTCTATTTTAGACACTACATATTGTAGTTATAGCATATTTTTTATTAATTTTTCTTCTTAACAAAATAAAAACAATTTACTATCTCTGAAAATAAAGTTCAAATATGAGATCATAATTTTTTTTTTAAAGAAAATCGCTAAAAAATATCAATTGTCTCTACGTCAATATCGTTATTAGTACAATTAAATATCGGTCTCATATGATTTATAAAATTGCTAAAAGACATTATCGATGCCTAGTATTCTTTTTAGTATCATATTTCTATTGATATAATTAAGTAGTGAGTTTCATATAATTTAATTAAGAAAATAATTTTTAGAAAATATCGCTAAACAATTATAAAGTAAAATACTACTTATAAAATGTATTAAGCACTACTAATATCTAATAACGTACTTTATGATTTCATATATTAACTAATAAAAAATATTACTAATTACCAATTACAAAATAATAATACATCTAAAAAAATATCATAGTATCTAATAATAATATTCTTCATTAAATATATAACATGAAACAAAAACATTATATATTTTTACGGTATATATGGAGAAAAGTAACACCTATAATTATGTATTGAAGAATTATTATCATCTATCTATATAGTATATATATATAGAGAGAGAGAGAGTATTAAGTGGAAAGTCTTGTATGTTGTTTAATTAATAACTTGAAGGAATAAGCCACCACGTGCCTATGTGACCCCTCTTCTTTGGCGTTCCATATTATACATTATTTGTATATGGAGCATTGTTACCGAGTATCAGTGGTACCCAATTTTTTTTATAAATAGAGTTTTTGAAGTTATATACAACTTAATACTTAATTACACTATATCGTCGATGTTAATAGGGTTTTAGTGCTAATATAATACCGATATGATATATTATCACATTTTAGTGTTAGATATAAGCAGCTTAAGTTTGTACTTAAAACCTATTTAACCCAAAAAAATTATCCTCATTTAAAAATATATATTTTTTTATTAATTTTTTTTTTAATAAAAAGGCAAAAAATATATTTTTTTTTATGAATTATTAAATTTTAGATCAGACAATAATTTTTTATATAATTTATTAAATTAAAATATATAGAATTTGATATTAAATTAACATTTTTTTTTATGTATATATAGATGATAATATGTATGGGGTGTGTGTTCTTATTACTTGTTAGTGTATGATTTCTCACACGTACCTTCTTTTTCATAATAACGGCAAAACAAAATTCAACACAATCATGTTCCATAATTCATAAATTAATTAATTAATTGTCACAAATATATATATATATAGACTATATTACTATACATAAATATCTCTGGTACTATAGTCTACACTACTACATATCATATGTTAATTGTTTTATTAATAATATATTTATTTATATATATATATAGAAAAACATGACATCATGATACATACATGTCGATTTAATGATGATGATCTTAATTATATATCTTCATTTTGAAACAGCTTTGATTATATATGAAGGAAAAACATACTAAATTAATTAGGGTATAACTATATCTATGTAAGTACTATTCAAAAAGCATATATATTATATATTCGTCTTTGGTTTGATATTTAATCAAATATAATTTTAATATATACTAAATTAAATTATATGTATTTTTTAAAAATTTGTGACTAATAATATCATTTATACTAAAAAATTATATATAATTTCAATTTTAGGTAGCAATATTAAAATTATGAGATCCTTATATAAAATATTATTTTTTTAAAAAAATTATATTTTTATGTTTAAAATTTTTTTATATATATATTTTTTTTATGATTTTCTATAAAAATAATAAGAAAACTACATAAAAATAACAAGTAAATAATATCATATAAATAACATCAAAATAATAATAATAATAAATTAAAAAAATATAATATAAAAAAATCATATTTTAGTAAATAAAATTATAAAAATATTTAAAATTCTGTACAACTATATTTTTATAATTTTTTTTTGTTATTTTTATATATTTGTGAAATAATTTCTAAAATTATTAAGTGAATTTCTAAAGAATATGTGGTATTTTCGAAACAATAGATAAGAGAGAGATGAGGATATATGAGCTGTGAAAAGGGAAGGAGGAAGGTTGTAAGAATCATATGTGTGTGTGTATATATATATATAGATATATTGGTGTATATATATATGTGTGTGTGTTGCACCCATGTGAAGAAGTGGTATATTAAGAGGAACACTTTTGTTTTGTTTGTCCCCAAAATGAGAGTCTCACATGCAAACCCTTACCTTATATCTCTCTCTACCACTTTCTTCATATCTTCCTTCTTTTCCATTCCATACATAATCTTATAATTGTGTCTCTTTCTTTCTTTTCTTTATCTATATAGTTATACTTGGGGAAATGGGGATAATGATTAGTGAAAAAAGTTTTACTATATTATTTATTAAGTTACACTTGTTTTATTTGTTTAATAATGTTTAAACTCCCTCTCTCCATTTATATGCATATATATAGTATTGGACTTATGTATGAGTAGTGTCTAGTACTTTTCAGAGGTAACATTTTGTGATTAGTTTTTATAAAAGTTATTATATTAAATTATATGAAATTTTATATTTAATTGTACTAATAATAATATTATATTTTGGAGGGTATTAGACGTTACTAGTATATTTTAGTATTTCTCATATATAAATAATAAACATAAAGTATTGTTATTGGATGGGTACTAGTAGTGTGTAGTACCTTCTAGAAGTATTGTCTTATAATTATTTAGTAATATCTCTTAAAAATTATTATATTAAATTATATAAAATTTGATAATTGTACCAATAACAATATTAAACATTATAAATTGGGATGCCAGGCATTTCTCATAAAAATAATTAGTGAAAGAGTGATGGAGGTAGATAGTAAAATTAATGAACTCAAAATAAATTAATAGTGTTATTATATTATTTATAATTATATTCATTTTCATATTATTATTAGATAATTAATTAATGCATTTTATCTTAATTAAATATTATTTCACAAATTAACATTATTTTATAAAAAATACACATTACAAAAAATTTTACTTTTAATCACAACAAAATTTATGACTAAAAGTAAAAAATTTGTGGCTAATTATAAATCATCATCTTTATGTTGTGATTAAAAGGTAGTTTTAGTCACAATTCTTGTTGTGACTAAAATTAAATTAATGACGACTTATATTTAAATACTATGTTTTAGTCATAAGTGTAACTTTTTGTTACGATTATAAGTAATATTTGATCAAAAAAAATTATACTGTGACTAAAAAATTATCACTAAATATACGTAATTATTTTTTGTAGTGATAATAATATCACTTAAAAATTATTACACACCGAATATATATTACATATATATTACATGTAATTTATGTTAATTGTATTAATATTTATTTAATAAATATTTTATATTTTTTTACAAGTAATAAATATTTTATATTGTAATTTATTTGTGAGTGTTATTATTGGAGCTTCTGTTTTATCTCATACAAAGTCAATGAGAGAAGGTCAACTATATGAACGGTTCTGATTGTTTTATAATATAAAATATTTTTATATATATATATATATATATATATACATATAGGCAAAGCAATTCTTACAAATGTGATTAAATCATGGTACTTGAAATTTATTATTATTATTATTTTTTAAAAAAAATAATATGGAAGTGAAATTAAAAAGTTCAGTTATTATTTGTATTTTATTTATTTTATTTTTTCATTCCACAAGAATATTTATAAACCTATATAATCCATAATTAAGTTAATTAATATAAATTATTAAAGCAAGTTATAAAAGCAAAAAATAAAGGCATGCATGTGCATTTGTATTACACGTTACAACTGGAATAGTAATTTACATTTATATATATAATATATAAAAAAAAAATTAATTAATAATAAAAATAATAAAAAAAATTTACAACTAAGAGAAGAATAATAACCTAATAGTATAACAATTATAGGAGAAAATTCTTAGATAGTGCCTCACTTTTGTTTTTATTGAACAACATTATTTCAAATTACTTAAAATTCTACACACCTTTCAACTAGGATGCACTGATATATTTTTATTTATTTTAGCATTTAAAATAATTTTTTAGTCAAATTTCTTTTATAGTCATTTTCGTTATAATTATTTAAAATATTTTACAAAATTTTAAAAAATTCAAGAAAAAAGTTAATACATCGAAAATAAGATTCAAACAGTGTATTACACACATGACTATTTTATTTTATACGCGTGTAAAATAAATTGTTTGAACACTGCTTTTTATATTATAATTTTTTTCAAAATTCTTAAAATTTTATATGATATTTTAAATAATTACAGCATACACAAATATGGAAAAAAAATTTAAAATAATCTTGAAACTTATATGCTATTATATATTTGGAACACTTTTCAATGTATTCATGAATGGTAACTAAACAAATTTAACTATAAATATTAATTTTATAAATATTAAATCATCAAATTTTGATCTAATAACGAATAATAAAAGAAAATTTTAAATTTCTATACTTAGTTTCGCTACTTAATTAAAAAAATATCAAAAAATATCTCTTATTTTACAATATATCAAACATATGCTCATATAAAATATTTAAGTCAAACTCAAGTTTTACTTAACTTTTTTTTTTTTTTGCTAAAAACTTTTTTCTTAATTTTTTTCAATCGATAGAATAATCTCAGCCATATGATATAAAAGTGAGAGCTTTTTTTAATTAAGTAAAAAAATTAAACATAAAAATTTTAATTTGTATAATTTTACCTATTATATATAAAAAGACTTATAATTTCTCTAAAGAAAATTCATTGGTAGGGCTTCAATTTTACTTTAATTAGTGTATTCTTATTTTTGGTATATATAGAAAAACTATAAATATGATGAAGTGCATTCTAATTATAGTAAATATTTAAGTAATTTGTAGTATAACTACTTAATTTTAATTTTCAATTGTAAATATATATAAATTTAATTTTTGGTAGAAATAATATATAAGTTATAAATTTAGAACTTTTATAAATATTTCGCTATTAAGTGTCAAGTAAATTGCCACGTGACAATCCCCGATTGGTATAAGTCATTAAATTTTTATTTTTATTTAAAAGTTCATTTAAATATATCAATAAAAAAATGACATGTGGATAGTTACCTAACACTTAACGGCCAAATATCTATAGAAGTTCTAAATATGTAACTTAAGTATTTATGCCGCAAATTACACTAAATATTTTGGCAGTTTTTAAAAAAAAAATTAAGGGTTCAAAAATATGATTTGAATAATTAGTTCAATTATGGTGTACATTATTATAATTTCTTTAAATAGGTCCCTAATTATAATTATGGGATTAATTAATTAATGAGGAAAGTTGATTGAAGCATCACACCGTACAAGAAAGGAGAAAGAGAAGGACTATTAAGGTTTGATGCCAAAATAAGCATTATTGCACGTGGGAGGAGTTAGCCTAAAAGGGTCCACCATCACCACCCTTTGATTTATTTTATTTATTTATTTATTATATTTAAAAAATTCTACAATGTAGTCACTTAAAAAAATATGTACTGATTTAATCTTATCTAATTTGGTATTCGAAATAATTTTAGTCAAATTATTTCTCATGGTCATGCACGTTATAGTTATTTAAGACATCTTGCAAAATTTTAAGAAATTTAGAAAAATTTACATACTGAAATAGAATTCAAACAGTGTGTTGCACGTGTAACTATTTTATTTTATACGCATGTGAAATAAATTTTTTAAACACTGCTTTCTATATTATAAATTATTCTGAAATTCTTAAAATTTTGTTGAATATTTTAAATAATTATAACAAACATGAATATGAAAAAAAAAATAGATTAAATTCTTTTAAAAATACCAAAATAAATAAAAAGTGCACCAACACATCCTTTTTAGTCATAGATATTTGAAAAAATAAAATAAAAACGCCTAGACACATTCATAAAATATGTCCCCATAAAAATTTGACCTCTTATGGAGAAACAAAATTTGGGTGCCCCATCACTTACCATTATTATTATTATTATTATTATTATTATTATTATTATTATTATTATTATTATTATTATTATTATTTTAGACGATATATTTTTTTTACTAATCGTCAAAAGATTCAAACACTATGCAGAAAAAATTTCATAAAAAAAAAAAAATTATGAAAAGAGAATCATTATATAGTAACATAGGACATAATATATATTTCCACTAATTATTACTTATAAAATTATGGTAAATATTATAACTAAAGAAACGAAGTAGAAGTAGTTTTTGACATTTTTATTTTTGAAAGGCAATACTTAGCTATTGTAGACATATATAATCTTAAGATTTTACTAAGTCTATATTGCACTCTAAAAATTATGGATATTTAGATAATTTTAATAATAATTATTTTATATGACAATATAAATTATAATTATTTAATATATTTTTAGAAACATTACAATAACTTACATACTAAAAATAAGATTCAAACAATGTAAAATAATAGACCGTTTGAACCCTATTTTCTGTACGGTAAATTATTTTAAATTTTTTAAATTTTACAAAATATTTTAAATAATTACAATATACACCGTCATATAAAAATATTTGAATTATAACAATTCAGATATTAAAAATACCAGCTTATACATATCATAATCTAGATTTGAACCACTTTTTCTCTATCTAACACCCAACTTACACGAATGGAAGAAGAATCATTCATTTGGGCCTTACTCTTGACCATCTCTTCAATCCTTTTGACTCTATGGGCCAACCCACAAAGATAGTCTTGGGCCTGTCTTCCTTCACTAGAAAGCCCAATAAGCTTTTCTACATTCCATTTGGCCACCAAATGTTCTAATATTTCTCTATACTCAGTCACACTATAAACCCCAACACGTGAGGCAATGTTAGTGAAATGGGTATATAGATTAGGGTCAATTCCATCATACATTAGGTGAGCAGGCATACTAATCTTTCTCTTCATAGTGTCTGCAAATGCCAAAACCATGTCGTTTGGATCGAGCTCGAAGAGCTTCGAAGCTATTTTGGTGTAAGCAGTCTCGTGTCGTTTCTCGTCACTAGCTACTACTCCACATATTTGGGCGAGTTTTGTATCACCATATTTGAATGCAAGTTTACCTGTGTTTCGGTGTGATATAAATGTTGCTCTTTCTTGAAATGATGTGTAGATTGCGAATAGGTATGAATCATTTCCGATACCAACATCCTTACAAAAAAAAATAATAAATAAACAAAATTGTGAGTTAATCATTAACATTAAGTTTTTGTAATTAAAAAATAGACATAGAATTAAAAATTTAAGTACAATGATGGGTTTTTGGTAATTTAAAGTATTTTCTTGTCAATGTGAAAGTTAAAATGAGTAATGTGATTTTTCAAAAATGTATTTGTAAAAAAAAAAAGGATAATTATACATAAGGCACTATTTTTTATAAAAAAAAAAAAAAAAATTATATTTTTACGTTTAAGGAATTTTTTTTATATTTTTACAATTTTTTATAGAAGCAATAAGAAAATTACATTAAAGTAATATCTAAATAACATCAAAACAACAACAAAAAAATAACATACAGATAATAAAAAATCAACAATAAATTAACAAGAGTACAACATAAAAAGACTGTATTTTCTGTAAATAAAATTAAAAAAATTGTAAAAATATTTAAAATTCCGTTAATATAATAAGAGTTTTGGTAATTAGATTAATATTATGTATGTAATTAAAATTTATCAAAAATAAAATAAATCGACTGAATTTTTTTTCAAGATATCGTAATAAATAATAAGTATACCAAAATAACCCTTTTAAGATGTATATTATAGAATCACCTAAGATTTTTTATTTTTTAAATGACCCTTCTAAACTTGTTGCTTAAAGTAAATCTTGTAATTTTTATAATTATATACTAAGATTATTGATTATACATAATTATATTTAATATTTGTGTTGGTTTTTATATTAATGTTTAACCAATAAATATATGCTAAACATAAAACCATTTTAACAAAAACATTAATAAAAATTTGTACCAATCCTCTTGCAATCAAATAATTAATAGTTGTCTCAATTCGCTTCATGTCAACTCGACCAGAGAGGTAAAGATACTTGTTGAGAAGATCACCATGTCTATTCTCTTCAGCACTCCAACCCCTTGCCCATATGGCCCAAGGCGTCTCATCTGCACCTGTTTTGTCGTGGAAGTTGTTGATCCCATTGATTCGTGCATGGTAGGATGGTAAGGCTTCTTCAGTGATCATATTCCCTACCAACACCACAAAGTAGTCATCTGGTACTTCCTTTACTCTCTCTCTTAACTCCTTCACTTGTTCCTCGAACCCCTCTGATGTTGGTTCTGGTAGAAAATCTTGTGGTTGCCAACTTTGATCTACTGGCTTCAATAGAGGTAAAATGTTTTCTCTTCCCCATTCTTCCATTGACTTAAAGATTTCTATCTTTTTTGCATTTGGCATCATCAATAATGCCCTGCACAATAATGTGTAGTTAATCTCAAACGTAAAATTAAAAGTAATAATTAGGGTTAAACTAATAAATATATGTTATTTAAGAGTGTACATCTAATATTACTTCAAGGGTTGTCTCTAACTTTTATGGGACTTAGGGCAAAATTTTAAAAGTGGATAAATTTCAAAAAAAATTCAAGTTCCTTATGGACTAATATTAAAAAAAAAAAAAAAAGTTTTTTGCGGTTCAACTCTCTTAATTATTATTCTACTTGCACTTAACTCTCTAAGCTCAAATTTTGGTAATAAAATCATCTAAGCTCAAATTTTGGTAGTAAAATCCTTCTACTAAATTGTTAACAAATTTAAAGTGTCATCACTGCTTATGTGTACACTATTATACACGTGGTACGTTTATATTAGTACACATAATATTACTATTTAAAAATAATAAAAAATTATTTTAAAATTTATAATTTTTTATTTTTTATAATTTTATTTAATTTCAGAATAAATTTTAAAATAATAATATTATGTTTATTAATATAAACGTGTCACGTGTACAAGATTGTACACATAAGCAGTCCATAGTGATAATTAACCAGATGACTCTTTAAATTTGCTAACAGTTCAGTAATTTAAAAAAATTTACCGTTAAAATTTAAGATTAAAAAATTAAGTACAAATAAAATGATAGTTCACAAAATTTAATCGTCAAAAACTCAAAAAAAAAAAAAAAAGTTCTTAAAAGTAAAAGAGATTGAGAGGTCTTGTCTTAGCTTCTATAGATTATATATATGAATATAAAGAAAGACTAGTGTAATCCATGCATAAAATATAGTTTTATATTCCAAAAATAGTATATAATAAAGTTTTGGTATATGTATAGTGCACTCACTTGCAGGTTTTAGAAGTAGTACTAGACTCTTTTGAACATCTTCTTGTGGTGGCCGGCAATGGTACTTGTAGTGGTGATGCCTTAACAAAACTATTCAACAATTTTGGTGAGATAATCATATTCAATGCCATAATTTCTTTTTGGCTATTAGGGTATTTTGATGGTGTAAGATTGCAGTGGCAAATGGATGTATATATATATATAGAAAGTTTATGCATTTATTATACTTTGCAATATTTTTTGAAATTTTAACCAAACGTTACTGATTGGACTCTCTGTTTTGTTAAATGATAAAATAGATACTGTATTTTCTAAAATGGTAAAAATAAGACTCTGAGTTCAATTTTCGATAATTTTTATTTTAAATATAACTAACTTGAAGATATTTCATAACACGGACAAATACAAAAAATATTACTAGTTTTATTATAACATCTCTAGATTGGATTATTATTAAGTTTTATTTTGAAAAAAAATCAGTTTAGGGTCCTATTATACTATTTTAGAAAATACAAGGTCTATTTTATCATTTAACAAAATAGAGGGTCCAATTGGTAACTTTTGCAAAACACAGAGTCCAAAATAATATTTCACTTTACTTATAGTTGTATTATAGTTGTCATGAGATTACTTTTTCTGGTTGTTTTATGGTTGATTTATAGCTGTCGTGAGGTTGATTTCTCGTTGTTTATTTTACTTTTCGCTTAGTATGTATTTTTGTAATTTTAAAATTTTACAAGCGCATTTTCGTAATAGACTGTAAAATTGTAAATAAATATAAAAAAATAATATTTTACAAAATTCACCACAGTTCTTTTTCTTTTTATGGATGATGTTTTATTTTTATGTTTACTTAATAATGGACATCCTTAAAAAAAAAAAAAAAAAAAAAAAAAAAATATGGATAACAAAACATTTATTAACTACTATTTCATAAGATGTAATAAAGTTCTTTTAATAGTGAGAGATGAAGAACTTATCCTAACATTCTGAAAATTGAGCTACCTCAATTTGTGGCCCAAAATGTTTCAACTTTTTTTTGACAATAGAAATAATAAATTTCAACAAAAAATTTACCCGAGATAATAATATGAAAAGAGAAAATTGTGACATAATTTATAAGTTCTCAAAAAATTTACTTTAATGCAAATAAATTCTTAACTTAAAAAATTACGGTAATAATTTCCAAGTTCAAGATTCTTGTAAATTCATTGACCATGGTCACTTTGTAAATTCTTGTAAATACTAAATAGTCACATTGAATTTGTACTGTAGGACTATTTTTTTTTTTTGAATGATTAATTGTTTTATTAACCAATAACTTCAGCTACCAAACAAGGTAGCAAATTAGTTGGAACATCCTCCAAACTGAAACGACGATCAGGGAGTAACATAGTAGCCTTCGCAAAGTGATGAGCCACTACATTAGCAGATCGTTTCACAAAAGATACATAAACATTACTAATAGAGTTAATCAAAGTCTTACAATCATGAATAACTAAACCAAACAAAAAAAACATTTTTAAAGAGCTACGTACTGTGTGACTACAATATAATGGTCACATTACAAATTTATTGTTATAAAATAAGTATAATGGTTGCATAATTTAATAATGTAAATTGATGATGTTTTGCGACCAAATATGGTTTCTTTACTAATAAAAAACTTTTAAAAAATTATGTTGTTAATAAAATTTTTAATAATGACTATGTACAAAACACACTATTTGAATTTGAAACATTTTAGAAATTTTTATCATAAATTCGCCTCAATATTTTGTATTTTTTGTGAAAAAAAATTGAAATAAAATTTTCGTACAAGTGATGTAGTTAAAATAAATTTATTATTATAACTCAAAATATTTTAGTCCTAATTTTTTTTTTAACTTAGACTCCATTACAATCTTTGAAAACATTACATTTAAAATAAAATTTCTAAAAATGTAGATTTAAAACAAGATAATGGGGCGAAGTACATAATCTTAAATTGTATAGCCTCTGTATTTTTTACTCAAATAAAAGCATAATATAAATATAAATATAAATAATTTAAAATTTAAAAAAAATGATATCATTAGAATAAAAATGTATTAGTAACATAATATTTAATTTTCATGTTACTAAAAATTGAATTAATTAAAATTAATAAGTTAATTAATGCATAAGTGATATAAGTGTAAATCTTTTGCATTATTAAATATCTCATGTACTTGTTTGCTCACCAAACTTAGTAATTCTCCACCAAACTTAGTAAATGTTGACCATCAAACTCAATGAGGTTTGTCTGTATTACACTTTTAAAGGGATGTTTCGGTAGATTTTTAATGTATTTTAGCATTTAGAAGAATTATTTAAGCTATTTTATTTTTCATGATCGCGTGTATTGCAGTTATATAGGATCACACATAAATTTTTCAAAAAAAAAATTGAATAGTTTACAGTTCAAAAAATAAGTTAAATAGTATCAAGATCAACGTGGATGCTGCTATGTTTGATGGTGGAAACTCTTATGGTATCGGTTTGGTGGCAAGAGACAGATACAGCCCGTTGGTGGAAGCAAAAATGGAGTGTTTTTTGGGGCGGGTTAATCCCGAAGTAGCCGAGGCTATTGGAGTAAGGGAGGCTTTAAGTTGGATCAAGAATCGCAACTGGCCGAGAGTTGTTGTGGAAACTGACTGCCTCACGGTTGTTCAAGCTCTACGAAGCTCTGTTCATATGATTTCTTTATTTGGACAAATAATAAATGAATGTAAACAACTCATGGTGGAGTTGAGTCATGTTAGTGTCTTTTTTGTTAAACGATCAGCAAATGTTGTAGCTCATAGCTTCGCTAGAGCTTCTCATTTTCATTCTGGTTGTATTTTCGATTTGGAGAATGTTCCAATCGATTTGTTACCTTGTTTGGTAACGGAGTTTGATGGTTAATAAAACTTAACTTTCCATTCAAAAAAAAAAAAAAAAAAAAAAAAGTTAAATATTTTATTGTATAAGAAACTATTTTTTCATATACGTGTGGTAAGAAACTGTTTAAACTTTATTTTTGACACCGTAAACTATTTAAAAAAATTTAAAAATTTACAAGTAATCCTAAATAGCTACAACACATACAATCTCCATATTAAAATTGCAAATAGTAAATGAATTATGATGTATAAAATGTTTTAACCTTTTTATTTACTATCTTATCATTATCTGAATTGATCATGAAAAAAAATAAAAATAAATATAGAAACAGATAAGAGGATTACCGAAACTATCTTATAAGGAGTGTAGATATTTCTAAAATATTATACTCAGTAATATAATAACATTTTTCAATCAAAAGTGGAACCGACAGTTTGAAAAAACTATTGTCAAGTCATTGGATGTACAATATTTCTTGTCTAACTTATATCCTTATGACATGTGTCATGCAATAAATATAGTCATAAGTATTATTTATTGAGGAATGATAGAGAAACTTTCTTTTGCGAGAAATGCTAAAGGGTACTAGTGGTGTCTAGTACATTTTTATGTGTCAATATTGTTATTGGTTCAACTAAGTATCGGTCCTACACAATTTAATATAATAACTTTTAGGAAGTATCGCTAACCAATTGCTACGTGACATATCGAGAAGGTGCTAGACACCACTAGTGCCTAATAACAATGCTCTTCTTTTACACTCTTTTTGCATTCTTTTTCTAATTAAGTGACATGTGTAATCTTATAAGTTATGTTTAAAAATAGTTACAATTATGCCCTCATTTAGTTTTAATTAATGATAATTAAAATGAATCATCTCATTTACAATTATGCCTCTGTTTTTGTTAAATGACAAAATGGACTCTGTATTTTTCAAAATGGTAAAAATAAGACTATGAACTTTATTTTCGACAACTTTTCTTTTAATATAACCAACTTGAAGATAATTCCTAACATGAACAGATACAGAAAATATAAACAGTTTTGTCATAACACATTTAAATCTGATTTTTATTAAATTTTATTTTAACAAAAATCAGTTCAGGGTCCTATTTGTACCATTTAAAATATACAGAGTCTATTTTGTCATTTAACAAAATAAAGGATCCAATTAGTAACTTTTACAAAACACAGTCTAAAATAGTATTTACCCTACTAACAATGATAGGTATACACAAAATATATATGTAATAAAATGCTAGGTTTGTTTGTAGTACGCTTCTAAAGGGTTGTTTCGGTAGATTCTTAACGTGTTTTAGCATTCAAAAGAGTTTTCTAAACTATTTTCTTTTTCATGATTGCGTATATTATAGTTATATAGGATCACTTGTAAATTTTCAAAAAAAATCGAATAGTTTACAGTTCTGAAAATAAGGTTCAAATATTTTATTGCACAAGAAACTATTTTTTCTTATGTGTGGTAAATAGTAAATGAATTATGATGTATAAAATGTTTTACCCTTTTTCCTTACTATCTTAATTCATAATATTATACGACTATGAAAAAAATTCTTCTAAATATCAAAACACATAAAAAAATTGACCGAAACTATCTTATTATAAGAAGTGTACAATAGATATTTCTAAAATATTATAGTCAGTAATATAATAATATTTGCCAATCAAACAAACCTTGTACTATTTCCTATCTACCTTATATCCTAATGACATGTGATGCAATAAATATAGTCATAAATTTTATTTATTTATTATATGAATATAGTCCTAACTTCTTGTTTGTTTCGATTTTATTTATTTATAATCTTAATATTATATGTTTTAATTTTTATATATTTAACCTCTTTTTATATTTTAGCGAAATTCCTTTAAATTTAAGATGTCATTTAAATATCACTATTAAATACTAACTGAATAATTACTGTATATACTTGTATATACATGAAAGGAAAATTTTGAAATTAATACAATAATAATTCAGTTAATATTTAACCGTAATATTTAATTGACACTTTAAATTCATAAATAAAAAAAAACATAAGAAAAATTTGCCAAAAATAAAAATAAAAAAATAAGTATAAAAAATTAAAACATAAGAAAATATTACCGCAAATTACTTTTACAATTAATATCACAACATTTTATTTGACTCAAGTACAATTTATTATTATTATTTAATATATTTAATTACACCAAATACAACATTACTAAAATTCTATTATTATTATTATTATTATTATTATTATTATTATTATTAGTAAGAAAAGACAATACATATTTCTTTTTTTATTATCAAACAAAATTAGAAAGATGCCAATTATTATGCCACGTTTATTATTCTATTAACATAATATCTTGACATTTTTACCATCACATTAAACTTGAACCGTTTTATTTGGGTCAAAAACCCAACTTACACCAATTGAAGAAGAAGAAGAATCCTTTTGGGCCTTACTCTTCACCATTTCTTCAATCCTCTTAACCTTTTGGGCCAGCCCACAAAGATAGTCTTGGGCCTGTCTTCCTTCACTAGAAAGCCCAATAAGCTTTTCAACATTCCATTTGGCCACCAAATGTTCCAATGTTTCTCTATACTCAGTCACAGTATAAACCCCAATATGTGAGGCAGTGTTGGTGAAGTGATCAAAGAGATTTGGGTTAATTCCATCATACATTAGGTGACCAGGCATTGTGATTTTTTTCTTCATGTTTCGCGCAAATTCCAAAACCATGTCGTTTGGATCGAGCTCAAAGAGCTTCGAAGCTATTTTGGTGTAAGCAGTTTCGTGTCGTTTTTCATCGCTAGCTACTACACCACATATTTGGGCGAGCTTTGTGTCACCGTATTTGTACGCGAGTTTGCCTGTGTTTCGGTGTGATATGAATGTTGCTCGTTCTTGGAACGATGTGTAGATTGTGAAGAGATAGGGATTGTCTCCAACATCAGTATCCTTACTCACGGCTGTTTCATGCTTTTGAGGGGCCTTAATAAAAAAATATGTAAAGTTAAATAATTTTTTTAAAAAAAAATTAATATCAATGTTTAATATAAATACATTATCTAAAATTAAAATATTTTCATTCACATATCTAAATACAGACTGAATGAGATAAAATTTAACGCCATAAATGAACAACTATATAGCTTTAAATAAAATGGCATAATTATTGATAGTTTATATAAAATATTATATGTTTTGTAAAGATATTAATTTCTTTTGATAATTAAAGATATTAATGTAATATCCTCTTTCTTGAAAGGGTAATTTTGTA
This sequence comes from Cannabis sativa, assembly GCF_029168945.1. NCBI lineage: Eukaryota > Viridiplantae > Streptophyta > Magnoliopsida > Rosales > Cannabaceae > Cannabis > Cannabis sativa. The sequence continues at coordinate 1,841,908 of NC_083607.1, read as the reverse complement.
ATTTTTCCTTTTGTCGGTACTTTGTTAATTTGCATATTAAGAAAATTTATTAAACACATGAGAATGTTGAGTAAATAATTAAATACTTGTGATAATTTAATTATTTATTTTGTGCATATTATTATTGTGGGTATAACAATAATAATTATGTGAATTTATTTTATATTATGGTGTAATATATTTGTTATATTATTGTTGTCATTTTATTAGAGATATAATATAGTAATATTAATAATATTGTTATAGAATGGTGTAATTGTTACATATTTTATTATTATAATAAGTATTAGTAACATCCGTAACAAAATCCCGATAATTGTGGAACTATGAATCGTTCCACAAAATGAGTTTGTTACGATCTTTTATACGATTATTTTGAAGCCTAAAGACCCAAAAAAATTCGTAGGTGAAGAAGTCCTGGAAAGAGAGCGAGAGAGACCGATATAGATTTACATGAAACTTAGAGAGAGAAAGAGAAATTTTGATCTTGAAACACTTAGAGAATTTCTGGGTTTGTTTGATCGTTTTGAGTAGCTTTTCTACGATCTAAGGAAGCTAATAGTCATGACCAAACGGGCTAAGAGCAGAGGTTTCGAAATCCACCATTTTCATGCACATTCAAGCATGTTCTTGAGCAACATCGAATTTAAACGTACTTGAACCATTTCTGGGTTTAAAGAACATTGTGTTTAAGCTTATAGGACCCCAAGAATCTGTTTTGACGTGGAGAATCGAAGCTTTAAAGCCCTGAACGAAAATTGCCATTGTTGGACTCCATTTTTAAAGGTACACCGGCAACGAAGAAGACAACGATGTTGGACCGTATTATTTGGTGATTTATGGTCGGCTTGAGGTTCTAAGAACTGTAGGAAGCTTTTCCAATCAAAATAATGCGTGAAAATCAATTGTATAAGAAGTTGGAGGCTCGCCGTCGCCGGAGAAGAAGGGCTCGCCGGCGTAACTCCGGCGAAGCTCCGATCAACACCTTCTGAGGTTTATTTTTTGGATTTTCTTGGATTTTTGATCTTACTTAGGTATTTCTAGGTTTGCTATGAAGTTTTAGAATTTTCTTGCAATTATTTTATTTATTATGAATTAATTGATTTATTTTATAAATTAATCATGAAAAATAGCTAGGCTTCCCAGAAAATTCTAGAATAATTTTATATGGCTTAATATGGATTATAAAATGTTAGAAAATTGATAGATTAGATTTTTGATCGATTTTGTATTTTTCATGAATTATTTGTGTTATTTATTAAATTAATTATGAAAAATACTTAGGTTGCTCAGAAAAAATCTATATTTATTTTATATGATGGACTATGATATATAAACTGTTATAAAATTGGTAGATTGAATTTTCAAGTGATTATGTATTTTTCATGAATTATTGATGTTATTTCTTATTTTAATTATGAAAAATACCTAGGTTGCTTAGAAAATTCAAAGAAAATTATTTATGACTTATTACATATTATAAAGTGTATAAGAAGAGTTAGATTCGGTTTTTAATCAATTTTGGTATTTTTCATGAATTTACTTAATTAATGCTTAAGTTAATTATGAAAAATAGTTAAGTGATGCTAAAACAGTAAAATGTATTTTTGTAGTGCTATTTACTATCTATGGTACAAAATAAAAAGGTTCTTATAATTTATTAGTTGCTGTAGGTATTTATTATAATTATTTGTGACTAATTAACTATTTAATTGAGTTTTAGATAAAGTAAATATTAAAAATTGTGTTCACTGTTTGGGAACTGTGAATATGATGTTACAATATAATTCTAGTCTAGGAAATAAATTTAAGACTAGGTTGAGATGTTTTGTTATTTTATTTATTTAAATAATTAATATTTTATATACTGTTTTAAGTGTAAATTAGTACATAAATATGGATAATAAATTGTACGTGTTTCTTGATAGATTAAATATGTTTTATAATCTGTATAAATGATTAAGATATATGCTAGCTTCTGATTTTGGTAAATAATTACATATTTGTATATTTTGTTAATAAATGGTATTTTAGTGAGATTTCACGTAAAGAGTGTTTGTATGAGTTCATATTTTACGTTAAAAATGTTCGTTTTAGTACATTATATGTGTTGGTGTGAATCATAGTGATAAATGATTGTGTTTAGTGTGTCATGCAAGTGAAATTAACCTACGTGTTGTGTAGTTTGACGTAAGATTTCATTGTTAATCTTAGGTTATGCTTGAATATATTTTAAGTGTTATTGTGTTATTGGATTTAGGATCTTGTTCTCAACAAAGAAACTCGGCAAGAGGTTCGAGGGAGAGAAAAGGATATACTTAGCAACTGAGGTAAGAAGAGTGGACATCTGTGCACAGGGTGTATGTTGAAACATACAACTGTATTATGGGTTTGTATTTACATGTTTTATTCTATTGTAGATTGTTGTTTTATGCTAATGTTATTAGTGTGTGATAGTGATAAGGCTTTTGACTGTTTGTGTGAGGATAGCACTTATAGGATAGGTTTTCTGCTTTGGTGTGAGCATAGCGGCGCAGGATATATTTTTGGCTTGTATGGGTTTACTTGCAGGTTATCCTATCATGGGTGAGTACAACTTGTGATAAGGGATTGCCCTATTGGATGCCGAGTGTGAGAACAGCACAAGGCAGGGCAAGTTACACTTCATGTCTGATCAACATGAGTGGGAGTAGATTATCGTATGTGTGGACAATGTGCGATAAGATACTATATGTTATGTGTGTGAGTATCGCATGCATTAAGATTACACTGTGATATGATGTTGTATTGTATGTGAGAATAATGTGTGATATGACATGTTGTTATATGTATGCAAGTATGGTATGAATTGATTTGATGTTGTGATATTGTTATACTTATGACTATGTTATCTAGTTGGGGGGGTTATGTCCTACATAGCTCTTCTTACTGGGCGTTAGCTCACGGGTACTCTGTGTGCAGGTAAAGGCAAAACTATACAGTGAGGGTGGCGAGCTCGAGGCATGGATTACATGTTAGGGGATTGTCACGATGTTTTGGTTTAAAAATATTTCATTTAAGATTATGATTCAAATAGTTTTTTTTGTAAGGCTTTATATTTTAAAGTTATGAATAAATAAATGTTTTGTTTTTAAAAATAATGAGATCTCATGCTTAGTTATTTTTTTTTTTATTAAAGAAGTCTTTTATTGTCTTTATCTTAAATGGTTTTAAACGGACTAGCTAGTGCGACGTCTCGGGAAATCGGGGCGTTACAATATGGTATCAGAGCAATACGGTCCTAAAGAATGTGGTTAGCCCTAACATGTAAAGTTCATTGCCACGAGACGAGCTCGACTCACTGTACTGTAAGTTTTAGTTAATCGGTTCATGTTAGTTTTGCATGTTTTATGCTACGTTACATCTTGGGTGTACGAATTTAGTGTGATTAAAAATTTTCTTTGTGTTTAGAAGAATAGGTCTTAGTATTTCATCGATAGGATTATATCAATGGGATAGCTTTTGAAAAAAAAAAAAAAAATTGTTTCAAGGTGTAGCTATATTACATAAATTAAGTTTGATTTTGATAGGTTATACTTATTTTCATAAATTAGGAGTTTAAGAGTGTATCTCAAAGAGAATTGTGATTAAATAGAGTATGACATGATAAAAACAAGTTTAGTCGTTATATTAGCATTTCTAACGAGATTGTATGTTTCAGGTTTAATAAATTAGGCTTATATAGTTATTGGTACGTTCTTAAGTTTGATATATATATATATATTTTTTTTTTATTTAAGTGTTAATGTATAGATAATTTTAAGCTCTATTATTTTATTAGAAATAACTAAGTTAAATTTTGGATCAAAGGGGAAATCTAATCATTAAGGTTATAATAGAAGAAAAGATTAAGCGAGTAAAATATATATATATATATATATGAGAATCAAATTAAGCGATTTTTGTCCTTATGTTATTCTTAGAGAGAGTGATTTTGATAGTAAATTTTATTCCTATTTCATTAGTTGGATGAATTAGTAAATGTTTCTTTTATAGTGATATGCATGTAGCTCATTCATGAGAGTATGTTAACTTGTGAGCTTCTAAGGCTAGATGTTGGCTAGTTCGCATGTGTAAGGATACCTTTTACAATCTTTAGCTTACATGCAGTTCATGTAATTTATAGAAGACATATGGTCTGTGTGAATGACATCAGTTGTAGACGATGTATTGGATCATTTTGTGTAGGGCTACATTCTTAATTATTATGCTACAAAACATAGAATCAGGTAGTCTATTGATTGCATTGAATTAGATAATTTCGATGATGGAATTCATAATTTGAGAGGAACAGTTGTGTGGACTGAAAATGTAAAAGTAAATTTCGAGGACGAAATTTCTTCAAGTAGGGGATAATTGTAATATCCTCTTTCTTGAAAGGGTAATTTTGTAATTTTTCCTTTTGTCGGTACTTTGTTAATTTGCATATTAAGAAAATTTATTAAACACATGAGAATGTTGAGTAAATAATTAAATACTTGTGATAATTTAATTATTTATTTTGTGCATATTATTATTGTGGGTATAACAATAATAATTATGTGAATTTATTTTATATTATGGTGTAATATATTTGTTATATTATTGTTGTCATTTTATTAGAGATATAATATAGTAATATTAATAATATTGTTATAGAATGGTGTAATTGTTACATATTTTATTATTATAATAAGTATTAGTAACATCCGTAACAAAATCCCGATAATTGTGGAACTATGAATCGTTCCACAAAATGAGTTTGTTACGATCTTTTATACGATTATTTTGAAGCCTAAAGACCCAAAAAAATTCGTAGGTGAAGAAGTCCTGGAAAGAGAGCGAGAGAGACCGATATAGATTTACATGAAACTTAGAGAGAGAAAGAGAAATTTTGATCTTGAAACACTTAGAGAATTTCTGGGTTTGTTTGATCGTTTTGAGTAGCTTTTCTACGATCTAAGGAAGCTAATAGTCATGACCAAACGGGCTAAGAGCAGAGGTTTCGAAATCCACCATTTTCATGCACATTCAAGCATGTTCTTGAGCAACATCGAATTTAAACGTACTTGAACCATTTCTGGGTTTAAAGAACATTGTGTTTAAGCTTATAGGACCCCAAGAATCTGTTTTGACGTGGAGAATCGAAGCTTTAAAGCCCTGAACGAAAATTGCCATTGTTGGACTCCATTTTTAAAGGTACACCGGCAACGAAGAAGACAACGATGTTGGACCGTATTATTTGGTGATTTATGGTCGGCTTGAGGTTCTAAGAACTGTAGGAAGCTTTTCCAATCAAAATAATGCGTGAAAATCAATTGTATAAGAAGTTGGAGGCTCGCCGTCGCCGGAGAAGAAGGGCTCGCCGGCGTAACTCCGGCGAAGCTCCGATCAACACCTTCTGAGGTTTATTTTTTGGATTTTCTTGGATTTTTGATCTTACTTAGGTATTTCTAGGTTTGCTATGAAGTTTTAGAATTTTCTTGCAATTATTTTATTTATTATGAATTAATTGATTTATTTTATAAATTAATCATGAAAAATAGCTAGGCTTCCCAGAAAATTCTAGAATAATTTTATATGGCTTAATATGGATTATAAAATGTTAGAAAATTGATAGATTAGATTTTTGATCGATTTTGTATTTTTCATGAATTATTTGTGTTATTTATTAAATTAATTATGAAAAATACTTAGGTTGCTCAGAAAAATCTATATTTATTTTATATGATGGACTATGATATATAAACTGTTATAAAATTGGTAGATTGAATTTTCAAGTGATTATGTATTTTTCATGAATTATTGATGTTATTTCTTATTTTAATTATGAAAAATACCTAGGTTGCTTAGAAAATTCAAAGAAAATTATTTATGACTTATTACATATTATAAAGTGTATAAGAAGAGTTAGATTCGGTTTTTAATCAATTTTGGTATTTTTCATGAATTTACTTAATTAATGCTTAAGTTAATTATGAAAAATAGTTAAGTGATGCTAAAACAGTAAAATGTATTTTTGTAGTGCTATTTACTATCTATGGTACAAAATAAAAAGGTTCTTATAATTTATTAGTTGCTGTAGGTATTTATTATAATTATTTGTGACTAATTAACTATTTAATTGAGTTTTAGATAAAGTAAATATTAAAAATTGTGTTCACTGTTTGGGAACTGTGAATATGATGTTACAATATAATTCTAGTCTAGGAAATAAATTTAAGACTAGGTTGAGATGTTTTGTTATTTTATTTATTTAAATAATTAATATTTTATATACTGTTTTAAGTGTAAATTAGTACATAAATATGGATAATAAATTGTACGTGTTTCTTGATAGATTAAATATGTTTTATAATCTGTATAAATGATTAAGATATATGCTAGCTTCTGATTTTGGTAAATAATTACATATTTGTATATTTTGTTAATAAATGGTATTTTAGTGAGATTTCACGTAAAGAGTGTTTGTATGAGTTCATATTTTACGTTAAAAATGTTCGTTTTAGTACATTATATGTGTTGGTGTGAATCATAGTGATAAATGATTGTGTTTAGTGTGTCATGCAAGTGAAATTAACCTACGTGTTGTGTAGTTTGACGTAAGATTTCATTGTTAATCTTAGGTTATGCTTGAATATATTTTAAGTGTTATTGTGTTATTGGATTTAGGATCTTGTTCTCAACAAAGAAACTCGGCAAGAGGTTCGAGGGAGAGAAAAGGATATACTTAGCAACTGAGGTAAGAAGAGTGGACATCTGTGCACAGGGTGTATGTTGAAACATACAACTGTATTATGGGTTTGTATTTACATGTTTTATTCTATTGTAGATTGTTGTTTTATGCTAATGTTATTAGTGTGTGATAGTGATAAGGCTTTTGACTGTTTGTGTGAGGATAGCACTTATAGGATAGGTTTTCTGCTGCTGGTGTGAGCATAGCACTGCAGGATATATTTTTGGCTGCTTGTATGGGTTTACTTGCAGGTTATCCTATCATGGGTGAGTACAACTTGTGATAAGGGATTGCCCTATTGGATGCCGAGTGTGAGAACAGCACAAGGCAGGGCAAGTTACACTTCATGTCTGATCAACATGAGTGGGAGTAGATTATCGTATGTGTGGACAATGTGCGATAAGATACTATATGTTATGTGTGTGAGTATCGCATGCATTAAGATTACACTGTGATATGATGTTGTATTGTATGTGAGAATAATGTGTGATATGACATGTTGTTATATGTATGCAAGTATGGTATGAATTGATTTGATGTTGTGATATTGTTATACTTATGACTATGTTATCTAGTTGGGGGGGTTATGTCCTACATAGCTCTTCTTACTGGGCGTTAGCTCACGGGTACTCTGTGTGCAGGTAAAGGCAAAACTATACAGTGAGGGTGGCGAGCTCGAGGCATGGATTACATGTTAGGGGATTGTCACGATGTTTTGGTTTAAAAATATTTCATTTAAGATTATGATTCAAATAGTTTTTTTTGTAAGGCTTTATATTTTAAAGTTATGAATAAATAAATGTTTTGTTTTTAAAAATAATGAGATCTCATGCTTAGTTATTTTTTTTTTTATTAAAGAAGTCTTTTATTGTCTTTATCTTAAATGGTTTTAAACGGACTAGCTAGTGCGACGTCTCGGGAAATCGGGGCGTTACAATTAAATTATTAATTTGCATTAAAAATAAAAATGAAAATAAATAATATTTTAATTATCATAACCCATACCAAATGAATTTTTGAAATGGACAATGAAATTAATAACAAATTCTAAAAGATTGATGGAAGTATTCCTCTTACTTGCATGAAGAGAGATCATTAGACATAAATAGAATTATTTGAATTTTATAGATATTTAAAATTATAAGTAATATGTTTAATCATCAATATTTTTCAAATTATTTAGTATCCACTTTTTTTTATACCTTGACAATAAAATTTATAATAGAATAAATAGGTATTTTGCCATTTTTTTTTAATCATGTCCTGAAATTATTATCAACGTTAAATATCGCCACAGACTATAATCGTTAATAAAATATAAGACTTCATTAAATAATTTATAATTGTTAATTTTTGATAAACTAAATTATTATCATATTATGTCCTTCAAATTTTATGAATGTCAAACCAGAGCCAAAATATGATAGTGATTATACTTTGGGGGTAAGCTTATACTAATTATTTAATAAAAATCTACTGAAGTTTCAAAAAAATCTCATATTTCAGTAATGTTAAAAGTTAATGAAAATATTTAACACTAGTAATTTAGGGGACACGATCTTATTAGTGAAAAAAATCTAAGGTTAATTGCCTATTTATTCTTTATAATAATATTTTGAACTTACTCATCAATCAATAACACTCTTACCGTTCCTTTTCCAATCAAATAATGAATAGTTGTCTCAACTTTTTTCATGTCAACACGACCAGATAAGTAAAGATACTTATTGAGAAGATCACCATGCCTATTCTCCTCAGCACTCCAACCCCTTGCCCATATGGCCCAAGGTGTCTCATCCACACCCGTACGATCGTGGAAGAAATCGATGCCATTGATTCGCGCGTGGTACGATGGCAATGCTTCTTCTGTGATCATATTCCCAACCAACACAACAAAGTAGTCATTTGGAACTTCCTTTGTTCTCTCTCTCAACTCCTTCACTTGCTCCGCAAATTCCTCCGATGTCGGTTCTGGTAAAAAATCTTGTGGTTGCCAACTTTGCTCAACTGGCTTCAACAAAGGTAAAACGTTTTCTCTCCCCCATTCTTCCATTGACTTGAAGATTTCTACTTTTTTTGCACTTGGCGTCATGAACAATGCCCTACGTTTGGTGTTGACTTGTATTTATATAAAAATTGTAATATTTTTATACAAAAATATATATTATGTTAAAATATATAATACTATATAATATAATATGATATAAAAAGACATACTAAACACATTTTGAATACATTTTTTAACATCTCTATAATTGATCTATTCACTTTTAATGCTAAATGTTAAACAACTAAAACTACAAATAAAATAAAATAAAATAAAAATCTCTAAAATAGATTGAAAAATCAAAATAGAAGAAAAATAAATTCTCATATCTTATACAGTGTAACTTCTATTTAAGAATACTCTATTCAAGAATAACATCTAATTTATTATAAAAAAAAATCAAGTCTCAATTTGGGTCAGTTATAAATAACAATAAGGGATTATTTCATAAAAACATAAAAATAACAAAAAAATTGCAAAAATACGGTTTTACAGAATTTTAAACATTTTTACAATTTTTTTGATTTTATTTACAGAAAATACGGTCTTTTTATGTTGTAATCTTGTTAATTTGTTGTTGATTTTTTGTTATCTGTATGTTATTTTTTGTTGTTATTTTCATGTTACTTTTATGTAGTTTTCTTGTTGATTTTATGTTATTTTCATGTTATTTTTTGAAAAACCGTAAAAATGTGAAAAAAAAAAAACATTTTTTGAACGTAAAAATATAAATATTTTACAAAAAATGGTGTCTTATGTAATTATTCTTAAGAATAACCTCTAAATTGTAATTAGTTATACATTTTTTAAGTCTCATATTAACAAAGTATACCTCTATATAAGAATAATTACATCTTAATAAAATATATACATATATTTTATAAATTTATTTACGTAAAATTAATCATTTTATTCCAAATTTTAATACATGTATAAACATTATATTTACTCTAAAATAATTCTATTATGATATAGTACTAATGATTGTTTATTATTATTATTATTATTATTATTATTATTATTATTATTATTATTATTATTATTATTATTATTATTATTATTATTATTATTATTATTGTTATATTGATATTTTTTGATATTTTAAATATTTTTTCAAGTGTAATTCTATTTAGTTATAACCTCAATTAGAATATAATTTACTTTTAAGTGTATTCTTAAATAGAGGTATTACTATATATATGGGATATGATTTTGTCCCGTGATGTAGTTTCACGGAATGTATTCCGTGGTATATTAGATGGGTCTCAGGGTACATTAAATGAGTGTCAGGGTACGTTTCTACTTTTTAACCCTAATTACCCCTAGATCAATCTCAGCCGTCAGATCAAATAACTCTCTCATTTGACGGTTGCCGTAAATCACGGATTACAATTGTGAAAGTATAATAACAGGACAAAATCATATCCCTATATATAGACAACTTTAATGATAGGCATCCGTTACAGTATGATTAGTAGAGGAGAAAATTGAGAGGAAAGAAAAGTTTGGAAGAAAAAGTAGAGAGAAAAAAAAAATTTATTTGGTTGGAAAGAAAAATGGGGAGAAGAGAAAAATTGGTAGAAAAAATTGAGGTGGGACCCACCAAAAATATTTCCTCCAAATTGAAGAGAAAAGTTTTACAAAATAATATTAACATAAACTTACTAATTTATTTTTACAAGAAAAAAAACATGTTAATAATTTAAGGATATATAATATAATAATTTTAAAATAATTTTCTTTCCTTCCTACTAACAAATAACTAAGAAGAAAATAGATTTTCTATTCTTTCTTTCTAATTTTCTTTCCTTCACACCAATAATATAAGAGGGAATAGTATACTAATAAGAATTTTTTTTCTAAAGAAAAAATATTTTTTCATTTATCTACAATTTTATGTTCTAAAATTTTTATTTACAAATATAATTTTAAAATTTTAAATTACAAAAATATAATTTTCTCAGCAAAAAGTAAAAGGACAACGATAAATCAATCTCACAATAATTATAAAACAACGAAAAACAACAAAAAAACTAATCTCAAGACAACTATAAATCAATTAATTACTATAAAAAAATAAAGAAAAATATCAAACAACTTCTATATTTTTGTAAATAAAAATATTCAAACCGCAAAAATAAAAATTTATCCGTGATAATGTATATTTATATTTTTTTTTTCAAATTTGTGGTCTATTATCTAAAAATTCTACTAATAATAGTGTGTATATATATAATATAAGTATACTCACTTGCAGTTGTTAGAACTATTAGTAGACAGTTTTGAAGATCTTCTTCTGGGCAGCAATGATATTGGTGGCTTAGCAAAACTACTAAACAATTTTGGAGACTCAAAAGAGATAATCAGATTCAATGCCATATCTCTTATCACTATAGCCTTCTTCAAAATTATAATAAGAATATTGCAGTGACAAAGGTACATATTTATAAGTGTATATGTATGCATTTATTATGTTAGGAAACATATTTTGATCCATAAAATGTTGTTTATAATAATTAAGAGAAAGCATTGTTATAAAATTCTTTTAATAGTGACACACCAATAATTTATTCCAACCTCTTAAAAATTAAGCTACCTAAAAATAAGGCCATAATGTTTGGTAGGGTGTTTATAGTGGTTATTTTTGTCGAATTGTAAGTATATTTTAACGAACTTATTATTAATTATTCGTTAGCAAAATGAAAAGAATTAGGGGAAGAAGAGCTCACGGGTAAGATTCAACATCGAGCGAGTCTGTCGGTTCGCGGGTTTCAAGTTCAAAAATTTGTATCCAGACCCGGCCCGTGAAATGGTCAGGTTGGCCGGGTTTGCAAGTCACGGGTCGCGGGTTGGCAGGTTGGTTCGGGTCCAACCCAAAACTTGATGACTATAAAAAATTAACCCGTGAACATGCCCGAAAGTGTACCAGGTTGGGTCTGACCCGCACGAACAAAACAAGTTTTTTTAAATTTTAAGGGTTGGCCGGGTCGGGTCCAGGAGGGTTGGTCGGGTCCAGGAGGGTTGGCCGGGTCCAGGTCAAACCCAGTCTAAATGTTCAGTACTACTCACAAGTAATCAATGGGCTGATCGAAAAGTTGGAAGAAGAAAAAAATTTTCACATAGACACAGAGAATTAGCTAAGCAATTTTATTTGAACAAATATAGAACTAGAATTGATAATTTTATGGACATTTTCAATTGTAACCAATATTATTACAAATATATCCAATAACTTTAGGCAAGAAAGAGGCATTCGCCTATTACGAGATGGTGCAACTTGATTATTTTATATTGAATTTAAGTATTTATATCTTTTATTTTCTTAATCTTAAAAGAAAGACACATTATTATTATTTGGAATGGAAATAAAATAAAAAAGATAAATTTTAGCTGTTTAGTCGGATTAAATATTTAATCAATCGAATCATTTTTTTAATTATTATTATTGTTATTTTTTAGTATTTCAACTGAAATGAAATGTTTTGGTTGCATAAGGTAATTTGATTGTCGGTTTTAACTAAAAATTTTAAACAAGACATTAATGACACATTTACTATACAGTATTCAGAATCAAAATAAATTAATGGAGAAATGTAACGGAATAAATGAAAAATAATCAGAATCAATATTTGTAATATGTTGTTTACTAAAATTTTTTAGAAATGGAATAGTTATAATTTATCTTGTTTATTTATTACGAAACATAATCGGAATGCTTAAATTGACTAAATTGCCATTTAAGTTAAACTATATTATATGATAGTTATTTTGTAAGACATATTTTAAAGTATAAAATTGTCATTATATATTTAATATTAAAAAATAAAATAAAAATAATTAAAATCGATTACCCTTAATAGCATTCTTTACAAAATTGGTGGGGAAGTTCTCCCTTTCTTTTCTCTCTTATTTAATAAGTTCTCCCTTTCCTAATTTTAATAATGTAAGTAAACAAATATAAGACAATGATTATCTTACCAATGTTGATTCTCATTAATTATTTATTAGTAAACATGTTATAATAACTTCTTTCCAAATTAAAGTTTAACTATATAAAGTATAGTGGGTTGCAATATATATATAGGTTTACCAATCATTAACATGTTATTTGTAACGTCTCCGCTCAAGTTTTTATTGGGCCTTCTTTCACGGATTTATAACTTTTATACATGGGTACATTACTTTGGATTGCTTTTTGAAATGGCGACTGAGCCTACAAACCGATACGAGTGTTCTAACGTGCTTTACCCTCACTCGCATTCTTTTTGGAGAAACTTCCCAGGAGATCACCCATCTCAAGATTACTCCAAGTCAAGCACGCTTAACTTTTGGAGTTCTCAAGTGATGGGGCTACCGAAACAAGATGCACCTTGTTAACACGGATAGTACTAAATAATCTATTAAAGTTGTTAGAGATTTTATTACAATGGAAGAAAATCAAGATATTACAACTCTATTGTAATACAATACAAGGACCAACAAAGAGATTAAATAAATGTTACAACAACATAATATACAATATATATACACTACATATATTATAAATAAGAAATGTAGAAGAAGATATATAGATTACACAATATTATATAACATATATATAATATGAAGAAGAAAAGATCACTCACTCACAACCTTGAGTGTAGAATAGTGGGGATCACCATGACTTGAACAAGGTATTACACCTTTGTCCAAAAGCTTATTTCTCCCTATCTCTAAGCACTAAGGGAACTCTCTAGGAAATAGCTTTGGGAATTATCAAGCCTTTTAGGGTTTTCTAGCAAAGTGCTTTCTTGATAGAAAACTTCATCACCAAAATAAGCACCTTAGACCTCTTTATATAGTGTTTAGGATATCACCATTTGAAATTCAAACTCATAACCCCTATAGATATTATGGACTCAAATGTAACTCTTACACACACCATAACTCCTATAGCATTAAGAATTTCAAATAAAGGTGTGTAACATCTTTTACACTCTTAATGTTGGTGATAATGGTGGAGGTTACTCATAGTAACAACTCCCCAAATGTTACAAAAATATGACAACTAATATAGTCATATGTTACATATTATTAGTTTATTACACATATTTAATCTATATATATTATATTATTATAAATAATATAACAAAAGCATAGCCGACCCTGAGAATATATGGGCCTAAGACGAATTAAATTTTTGGGTTCTCACTTTCAAAAAAATATATATAAAAAATTATTAAAAATGAGTGTCATGAGATTCAAACTCATGACATTGTATAATATGTTATACACCTTAACCAACTAAGCTATAAATATTTGTTGTTTACAATACATTTAATTTTACTTAAATAAAAGCTTAATAAGATTTTTTATTTTTTATTTTGGGCCCCAAAAAATATGGGCCCTAGGCACGGGCCTAGTCCGCCTATGCCTAGGGTCGGCCCTGCATTTAAGAACTCTTTAAATGTGTAGATCTATACCTACACAGTCTCAGAATCATCACACTTTACCTTCTCAAACGATGTGGGATTGCACAGCTCCCGTTCTTTTCCCTTGCAAATCACGAAACTTTGACTGTAACATTATTTGTATCTTGAAAAAACAGAAAAATCTATAGCATACTCCTCAAAAGGATAGTTTGGCTATACTCCCTTTCTGTTTTGTTTAAGATCACTTGTAATTTTTTAAAAAATTCTCAGTAGTTTAATAATACAAAAAATAAAGGGTTCAGACAATTATTTATCACTTAGAAAAGAATAAGCAATCACACGTGCAATAAATATTTAAATCTTATTTTTGATACTGTAAATTATTTAATTTTTTTAAAAAAAAAAGTAAATACTATTTTGAATCATGTGTTTTGTAAAAATTATCAATTGGACTATCTGTTTTATTAAATGACAAAATGGACCCTGTATTTCCTAAATTGGTAAAAATAGGACCCTTAGCTTAATTTTTGATAACTTTTTTTTAATATAACCAACTTTAAGACAATTCCTAACACGAACAGATACAGAAAATGTAAACAGTTTTGTCATAACACCTTTAGATCGCATTATTATTAAATTTTATTTTGATAAAAAATCTGTTAAGAGTCCTATTTGTACCATTTTAGAAAATACATGGTCTATTTTGTCTTTAAACAAAACAAATGGTCCAATTAGTAACTTTTGCAAAACACAGAATTCAAAATGATATTTATCTTAAAAAATATATAAATACTTCTAAATAATTATAACATACATAGTCATTAAAAAAATGCTCTCCAAAATACCAAACAAAAATTGTACTAAAACAACTTTTTTTTAAAAAAAAAACACAATAAAATTACCCAAAAAAATTACTCTCAAAATATACATGGTCAAATCTCACTTATTGGTTTGTGTGCCAAACTTAGTAATTTTTCAACAGTGTTAGTGGACCAAACTTAGTAATTGTTCACCAAACTCACAAATCAATCAATGTCATTTGTACACTTAAAAATATATTAATTATGTAAATGGCATAGTTTTGTTTCTTATTCATAACATTCATCTACTATTATTGGATAATTATTATAGGCATTGTCCTCCATAATTACCTTCTTTCTTTGTGTGTGCATTTGTCAGATACACATGCATCTCACCTAAGTCTTAGGTAGTTATAAATAGAAAAATTTGAGTTTATTATACTTGGTACATCTTAAAATTTTATGCTAATAATTTTCACTATTTTCAAAATACAACTCGTAAATTTGAAGATGAATTCTATCATTAATAGGGAAGATAATCTCTCTCTCGCCCAACCCCCATTAAAACCATCAGTTTTATATTTAAGTGAAACCTTAAATTAAACTCCATATAATAATCAATTAGGGTTTATTTGGTACCCCGTATTATGATGTATTATATTGTATTGTGTTAAGTTATATTGTATTGTATAACATTATTCAATACAATATTATGTTTGGTAGTGACTTAACCATCAACCAAACCTCAACCCCAGCGCAGACCCTGATCCTGACCCTGGCCCTAAACCCCGAACTCGACCCAAGACCAGGACTTGACCTAGACCTCGACGTCAGACTTAGACCTTGGTCCCAGACCTCAAAACCTTGACTTTGGTCTGAACCCCGACCCTGACCTCAGACTCGAAACCCGACCCCAACCCCGATCCCGACCCTGACCCCTCGATCGAAACCGAAACCCGAAACCCTGATCCTAACCCCTACCTCAAACTCTGGACCCAAACCTATTTTTTAGAGTGCATCATATAAACATGTTAGAATTATATTTATCACTCATAAAATATACAATATCAAAATGTAATTTCATGTACAATCATATTACATATAACCATGAGTATATAAATATAAGTCTAAAGAAAACTCTTGATCACTCAAAGAGAAGAAGAACCAAAATAGTATATGCGTATATTAATTCATTGATAGAGACGATCTTTGTGGTGATAATCTTTTAGGTAATAATCTTCCACGAATACAAGACATATGATTTTTCTCTTAACAAGGACAGAAGAGAATAGAGTAGCGCTTATTTCTTGTAGACTACTACCAATACATAAACTAATAAGTTTTAGTTTTTAATATTTCTAATTTAACCATTCAATAAATTAAAAATATGATTTAATGTATTTATATATTTAGCCCATAATACTTTAATTAATACCTAATAACTCACAATTACTAAAATAATCACTTTATTCATACACACTAATACATATGAGTCCATACTAAAGATTTTAATCCAACACACCCTAAATTTTACTACACACAATATACATAATAATGTCAAAAAACAACTCCATCACATCAAACTTGAACCATTCTTTCTCGATCAAAAACCCAACTTACATGAATCAAAGAAGAAGAATTCTTTTGGGCCTTACTCTTCACCATTTCTTCAATCCTCTTAAGTCTCTGGGCCAGCCCACAAAGATACTCTTGGGCCTGTCTTCCCTCACTAGAAAGCCCAATAAGCTTTTCAACATTCCATTTGGCCACCAAATGTTCCAATATTTCTCTATACTCAGTCACAGTATAAACCCCAATACGTGAGGCAGTGTTGGTGAAGTGATCAAAGAGATTTGGGTCAATGCCATCATACATTAGGTGACCAGGCATTGTGATCCTTTCCTTTATGATTTGTGCAAATGCCAAAACCATGTCGTTTGGATCGAGCTCGAAGAGCTTCGATGCTATTTTGGTGTAAGCAGTTTCGTGTTGTTTCTCGTCACGGGCTATTACGCCACATATTTGGGCAAGTTTTGTGTCACCATATTTGAATGCGATTTTGGCTGTGTTTCGGTGTGATACAAATGTTGCTCTTTCTTGAAATGATGTGTAGATTGTGAATTCATAGGGATTATATCCTGAACCAATATCTTTATCTACGCCTGTCTCAAAATTTTTGAGAACCTTAATAAAGAGAAAATATTAAAAATGAGTCATTTTCAAATATTACATTGAAAAAAAAAATAATATACTGAAATTCATAAAAAAGTGAAATAATAGAATAAAAAACAATACACTATAAAATGATACATAAAAAATAAGAAGAAAAACAAGACATTATAGTGAAATTCTAAACACAACAAATTGAAGTTGACACTATTATTGGAAAATGATTAAAAGGGTATTTGAAAAGAAAAAATGCCTATAAAAATATCTTTGAATAAACTATATAAAAGCATAAAAGTGTAGAGTAAAAAATAAATACAAAAGTGTTGATAACAATTAAAACATTAATTTGAAACTAATAAAAAATAATATTTAAAATATGTTATTAATAACCAAAACAAAGTAATTGATTATTTTTCTAACTTTATTATTTTATAGTAATTAATTAAATATAGAGCTACAATTATCTTAAGTACAAATAAAAACTAACATAATAACTAAATATAAAATTACTTATCTCAATAATAAGTCAAACCAATTAAAATTCATTCCATAATAATAATAATAATAAAGATGATCTTACCATTCCTCTTCTAATCAAATAATGAATTGTTGTTTCAACTTTTTTCATGTCAACACGACCACAGAGATAAAGATACTTATTAAGAAGATCACCGTGCCTATTCTCTTCAGCACTCCAACCTCTTGCCCATATGGCCCAAGGTGTCTCATCCATGCCCGTGCGGTCGTGGAAGAAATTGATCCCATTGATACGTGCATGGTAGGATGGCAATGCTTCTTCCGTGATCATATTCCCAACTAACACCACAAAGTAGTCATTCGGCACTTCTTTTGTTCTCTCTCTCAACTCCTTCAATTGCTCATAGAACTCTTCTGATGTCGGTTCTGGTAGAAAATCTTGCGGTTGCCAACTTTGTTCAACTGGCTTCAACAAAGGTAAAATATTTTCTCTTCCCCATTCCTCCATTGATTTGAAGATTTCTACCTTTTTCGCACATGGTATCATCAACGACGCCCTGCACACTTGCCCCAAACATTTTAGAACTTCATGCATGTGAAAGTTTATGTATTTTTATATCGAAATTAAACACAAAATCAAGATACTTTTATTTTTCGATAACCTTATACCAATCAATTAGAGTGTAATCCATACAAATATAATAGTCTAATTTATAAGATGAGTGTAAATATAATAATTATTAAAAACTACATATGAAATAGATAACTAAATAATTAAGGTAATTTTTTGTTTAAATTAAAATTCTAAATTGCAACCGTATATTACATTGTAAAATTAAAAATGTAACCTAATTCACATTGTAAGAAGTTTAAAATTACATGAAAAAAAACCTTAAAACATGTATGTATACATAATACATATGTATTATAACTCAATTTTTTATATAATTATAATATATAGTAGACATTAAACTAATATTTCTTTTTTAAAAAAAATAGTTGGGGAATTATCTCATATACTATTTTTTTTAACTTTTTCCTTTCAAATTTACGATTTGAGTTTTTAAAGTAGTTGCAGCGCTAGTTGCAATAGGGGTTTCTATACAATTTTTTGTTGCAATTTAGGTTGCAGCGCTAGTTGCAATAGGGGTTTCTATGTAGAATTTCGTAAAAATGTAAAAAAAAAAAAAAAAAAAAAAAAAAAAAAAAAAACTGTTTTGAAGTGTAAAAATGAAAAAACTCCAAAATAGTTTAAGTACCAATAATAAAG
The DNA here is from genome assembly GCF_029168945.1 of Cannabis sativa. Classification (NCBI taxonomy): domain Eukaryota; kingdom Viridiplantae; phylum Streptophyta; class Magnoliopsida; order Rosales; family Cannabaceae; genus Cannabis; species Cannabis sativa. Next base: position 1,822,980 of record NC_083607.1, on the reverse strand, counting down.
TTGGAAATAAACAATATTAACTATTCCAAGTGTGAAAGGACAGTTGCTTGATGAACCTATCAATAGAGAGTCTAAGTAAAGTCTTTGCAAAAAGTCACAAAGCCTAACAAACAAATAACAAAATGAAACTTTACAAATAATATAATAAGAAGAGTCCTAATTATACAACTTTTTATGCTCGAAATTACATATCCGAATATTTTTTTTTTCAATTTTTTTATAGTGGTATTTGTTATAGTTACAATATTATCTCTGTAAATTTTTCAAAAATTCCGAGCAATTTACAGTGCCGAAAACAAAAGTCTTGATATTTCAATTTACTACACATGTTCAAAAACTTCAAGTCTATTTTCGGCACTGTAAACTATTCAAAAAAATTTAAAAACTTACATAAATGATGTTGTGAGAGTATAACTGACACTCTTATAATAATTTTTTTTTAAAAAAAATATATTCTAATATATATTTTTGAGCACCAAAATTGACTTGTAAAAGAAAGTTAACATGACACTTATGGACAAAGAATAAAGACAATCAACAAGTAGTCATGAAACTAAATCTAACTGGCTATAGTGCTTAATAGTTCCACTATAATGTATATTGTATTATAATTAATAGGATAAATACCATTTTAGATCCTGTGTTTTGTAAAAGTTACAGATTGGACTTTGTGTTTTGTTAAATGACAAAATAGACTCTGTATTTTCTAAAATAATAAAAATAGGACCCTGAGTTTAATTTTTAACAACTTTTTTTTTAATACAACCAACTTGAAGACAATGCTTAATACGAACAGATACAAAAAAATGTAAACAGTTTTGTCATAACACTTTTAGATCGGATTATAATTAAACTTTATTTTGACAAAAAATCAATTCAGGGTCCTATTTGTACTATTTTAGAAAATACAGGGTCCATTTTGTCATTTAACAAAACACAGAGTCTAATTGGTAACTTTTGTAAAACAGAGGGTCTAAAATGATATTTACCCTAATTAATAATAAGTAATGGAAATGTTATATGTATACTTACTTGCAGGTTTTAGAAGTATTATCAGATTTTGTTGAAGTAGTAGAGAAGTTTCTGGCCATCAATGGTGGTGGTGGCTTAAGAAAACTACTACAAAAATTTGGTGACCCAAAAGGTGTAATAATAAGATTGTATGCCATCTCTTATCACTATAACTCTTTCAATATATATGTGTGTAAACTTCTTCTGGTTTTGAAAGGTGTAAGAATTGAGTGGCAAATGTACATATTTATAGAGAAATTGTAAAAGAGTAGTGAAATGGTAAAAGGTACAGGTAGTGTCTAGTATCTTTACTTAGAGGTAATGTATTGTTATTGGTATAATTATGTATCGGGTCTCATATAATTTAATTTAATAATTATTATGAAATATCATTAGCTATTTACAAGACATCACCTTTAAATGGTACTAGACTCTACTAATATTTAATAACAATGCTGAAAAGAATACTATTAGTGGTTATTACTATTAGGAGGTGTCATATGACTTAATTATTATTATTGCAAATAATAATAATAATAATAAATTAAATTAAGTAAAACTTGGGAGGAGGTATCTAAGCTTACAATTTTTTGTCCTAATATATTAAATGGAACTTCAAAATATGTGTTTTATTTAATAGGGTGTATTTAAAAAAGCTATTTACAAAATATTCTATTTAAAAAAATAAAAAATAAAAAAGAAATAGCAACTTTATTAAAATTTAATATTTAGAATATTATGACCAAAGAGGTATCGAGAATGTTTAGCCGAGCTACTAAATTTGATAATCATCTAACAAAATAAAAACTTACATTATTTAAAGAAGAAAGTAAAGATTGACTCTTGAATATCAAGCCAAAACCAGAACACATGAGTCACTTATGACGAATGGCATGAATTGTAAGCATGCTATCTGTTTCAATCTTCACATCATGCTTCGAATTATTTTTTATTTAACTTAGAGTTTCCTTGACTCCCATAGCAACAATCTCACAACATAAATATTGTCCCTGTAGACTGATTTTGCTGCCATGAGTTTGCCTGAGCCATTTCATGCTGCAATTCCATAGCTATACATTTGATCTTGTTGAAATAAGCCAAATACACTTATTTACTTGTTAAATATTCTGTTGTTTGACATGAGAATCTTCCTTGAACTCTCAATAATTTTTCTACTCTATTTTTTAAAATACATTACTAAAATTTTACTTTATTTATTTTACCTCAAACTTTTTCATTACACCATAAATTAACTTCTGTAGGAAATTTCAAGCCTATCCCTACACCCAACAGATAACACAATCAGGTATCAAGGTAATTTTGACATTTTTATTTCGAGTCAAAACACTCTTTGACTCTTATCAATACATCGTTGTATTGATCACACTCAAAATCCTCCCAAGAACACTCGAGAACCCCAACCACACAACAAAAAACAAAGAGAGGAAACCCTAGCAGAGCTTTAAGTTTCTTCTCAAGAAACTTGAAGTCTGCTTCAACCCTGAGATCAAGCCAAAACCTTCAGATCAAAATTGATTTGTAACCACATACACACCAAACAAACAGTAAGTATAAGCAGAGTAAAAAAGAAGACAAAACATTGAATTTATAGAGGTTCCCCAAAAGTGTTGTTAGGTACTACCTCTTTCGAGCTCGCCTCAGAATTCTTGGCTCGATTCCACTATCATATCTTCAAAGATCAGCAATTACAAAATCAGATTCCAAGTTACATGTAATCGATAGGTAACCTGAGTTTATTACAAAGTATTTTTCTTCTTTGTGTTTCTCTCTCTCACTCTCTAACTCTCTTTATTTTCTTGTGTATGCACTCTTTCAGAAATGGGCCTCGGAGCCCTAACCCTAGGGCTCCAAAGCCTAGCACTGTAAGCTTTTTTTCTTTTTCCTCTCGGTCTATCTTCTTCAAGTTTTTTTCTTTTTGTATTTATAGATGTAGGGAGCTTGTAAGTGAGTTGAAGTTAGTTGCAACGGTTTCCAACCCTACAACTAACTTTGGTTCCAAGAGCCAAAAATTGTTAAGGCTAGAGGCCACATAATTTTGTTGTAATATGTTTTGTTATTTTATTTTAAGATTATTGTTGACCTAGACAGTGTATATGGGGATTTATTTCAACAATGTTTACATGAATCCCCATATGGACTTGTAGAAATGTTTAGTTCTTCTGAGGGTCTTAGCTCAAACTCATTAAGGGTTTTACCAACTTGTGTCAATCCTTAATAAGCTTAAGCAAAACTTAAACTTATTTAACAATACCACTTTAGTTCCCATATCTGCAGGATTCACTTATGTATGCACTTTATCAATCTCAATTCCCCTTTGAGTAATCCTGTTTACGATAAAATGATATTTTATCTCTATGTGTTTTGTTCTGTCATGAAAGACAAAGTTTTTACACAAGTAGATGTTGCTTTGACTGTGTGAGTAGATAATATGGTCTTTCTTAACTACGTTTAACTCCTTCATAAGGCCTTTAATCCATAGGGCTTCCTTAATTGCCTCTGCAGTGGCAATATACTTAAATTTAATAGTGGATATAGCCACTACTGTTAGACATTTATTTGTATAAACTGAAACATATATGATTATGTATAAAGTGCGCAATTAATACAACATATATGCACTATAATTAAGGATCGAAATACCTCCAGCCATTGATTCTTGAGCTTCAAACCCACATAAGCTTTGATCTGCAAAGGAAACTGGTTGGTGTGGGTAATCGGCCTTCCTCGCTCTCTCAACTCTCTTTAGATGGATTTTGCTGTATAAACAGAATGAGTGAGAAGCTCGGGGACCGAGACCCTATATTTATAGGTGAGATACTCCATCAGTATCTACGCCACATTAATTGTCAGAAATTTTGACAATTAATTCAGGAAATCAAATCGGGTAATGAATATAGAAATCTGACCATATATAGAATATTACATAATTGATTTTGTCCAGATTCAATGAATATAAAATATTCATTTATCAGAAAATCAATTATTTATTTTATTTCCTTAAATAGAAATATATTTCCTAAAATAAAAATATTCTTATAATACTGGTTGTAATTGCACTTTCTAATTAGTGCAATTTTCTTCTATTAAGAGAAAGTAGGCAATGTATATGCAAATCCCTCAATGTTTTGATATGTCTAGAGAGCATGATACATTAATCCCACTTTAATTGTGCCCTTTAAGTATCTAATAACCTATTCATGGCTTTCCAATACTCTTTTCTTGGATTGTATTGAGTTAACATGTTTATAAAAGAATAACCTAGTAATAATATCAGAGTACTTCTCTATAAAAAAAAATGAAAAAAAATCTAAATTACAAGTACACACCTAAAGAATTCTCTCTTTTTGTTATGATTCATATAACTTCATGAATATTTTTAAGTGAAAATATAACAACTTTTATGTATAGCTATATAGTTACATATTATGTGTAAATATTTATCTACCAAACTTAGTAATTGTCCACCAAACTCAGTAATTGTCCACCAAACCCATTATATTATTGTACTACTCCTATGTAACTTTTATTTACTATGTTTAGACCCAACACCTAATAATTATTGGACAGTTCTTAGGTGGAGAGACAATGAAAAATAAATGATCATTATTTTTTAGGAATTTTTACAAATTTATAAGAGCTCTAGAGACATTTATTATGGTTCTCACTAGATCACTCAAATTATTTTGTCGCTCTATCATTGGTCCAATTCATATATATTTTTTCTTTTTTGGAAAACATTTACATTATACAAATATTTTTTTTAGTTT